>NC_085137.1:437222551-437245551 GCF_035046485.1 Aedes albopictus | reverse complement strand
CGATTTCTGGAAAGTGAACGACGACGCCACTATTGTATTCGCTTCCAATAAATGCGGGCGTCTGTTGACGAAGAAAAGAAATTGTGCTGTCATGTTCAGTGTGCAGCAGTCCCAGTCAGCGAAGAGGAAACATGAGATGAGGATTTTTATATCGAGAAAGAAAAAAAAAACTTTAATCCAAGAGGGGGTGCACATTCAGGATTCAATTCATATCGAAGAATTCTTCACAGCCACTGCAAAATGCCAGCGGTCGGTCGGATCGGAACCCTCCGGCGGGGGAATGGAAACTATTCCCAAAGCGATCGTTTCGGTGCACATCATCATGTTAACGCTAATTCCAAATTCAATTTAGCGAAGCGGTTGAACCCAATTTGCTGACCCCGCAGCACAAGTGAACCGAAAAAGCTCCCGGAGCCGGTTGAGCGACAAAATCTGTCTTCCCGGAAGGACGATGATACTGCCACTAGGCGGGCGGGGGGCTGGCGCATCTAAATTGGATCTCGACTGGATGGATATAATCAATTGTTTCCCCTATCTGCCATAAAAGATGTACGTCTTCTTTCTTTAACCTTTTTCTTTTTTCTTCTATCGTTAGTTTGTTTATTTATATTTTCTTTATTTTGACTTTATCTATAACTTCTATCTTCTATCTTCTATCTTCTATCTTCTATCTTCTATCTTCTATCTTCTATCTTCTATCTTCTATCTTCTATCTTCTATCTTCTATCTTCTATCTTCTATCTTCTATCTTCTATCTTCTATCTTCTATCTTCTATCTTCTATCTTCTATCTTCTATCTTCTATCTTCTATCTTCTATCTTCTATCTTCTATCTTCTATCTTCTATCTTCTATCTTCTATCTTCTATCTTCTATCTTCTATCTTCTATCTTCTATCTTCTATCTTCTATCTTCTATCTTCTATCTTCTATCTTCTATCTTCTATCTTCTATCTTCTATCTTCTATCTTCTATCTTCTATCTTCTATCTTCTATCTTCTATCTTCTATCTTCTATCTTCTATCTTCTATCTTCTATCTTCTATCTTCTATCTTCTATCTTCTATCTTCTATCTTCTATCTTCTATCTTCTATCTTCTATCTTCTATCTTCTATCTTCTATCTTCTATCTTCTATCTTCTATCTTCTATCTTCTATCTTCTATCTTCTATCTTCTATCTTCTATCTTCTATCTTCTATCTTCTATCTTCTATCTTCTATCTTCTATCTTCTATCTTCTATCTTCTATCTTCTATCTTCTATCTTCTATCTTCTATCTTCTATCTTCTATCTTCTATCTTCTATCTTCTATCTTCTATCTTCTATCTTCTATCTTCTATCTTCTATCTTCTATCTTCTATCTTCTATCTTCTATCTTATATCTTCTATCTTCTATCTTCTATCTTCTATCTTCTATCTTCTATCTTCTATCTTCTATCTTCTATCTTCTATCTTCTATCTTCTATCTTCTATCTTCTATCTTCTATCTTCTATCTTCTATCTTCTATCTTCTATCTTCTATCTTCTATCTTCTATCTTCTATCTTCTATCTTCTATCTTCTATCTTCTATCTTCTATCTTCTATCTTCTATCTTCTATCTTCTATCTTCTATCTTCTATCTTCTATCTTCTCTCTTCTATCTTCTATCTTCTATCTTCTATCTTCTATCTTCTATCTTCTATCTTCTATCTTCTATCTTCTATCTTCTATCTTCTATCTTCTATCTTCTATCTTCTATCTTCTATCTTCTATCTTCTATCTTCTATCTTCTATCTTCTTTCTTCTATCTTTAAAAATATATTATTCTTCTATCAATAGTTTTAAACATAATATTTTTTCACGAGTCGCCTTCAAGTTATTCCTCTTCACTCAGGATAGTGTGGGCTGCTGGATGGCCCCGATTCTAGTGGTAACCGAGCTCAATAAATCCGGCAACAGATTGTACTCCGTGCGACTGCGATGGATGTAGATATGTGGGTGGGTCGATTGAACGCCCGCGGCTGCTTCTAAGCTTCCGTGCTCTTTTGGGGTCTCGTCTTCTCCGGGGTACACATGTGGGAGTCAGTGAGGCAATGAGGAACTCATATCCATGAGCGAGCAGCGTGTGCGTTTTCGGGCTCCATTAATGCGCACTAGAAAAGTTGTGCTAGAGTACGGTGGGTATGAGCACTTATCGCATAATATGAGAATCTCATAAGATGTGGACGGCGGAAGCCTTCGGGGAGCGCTTTTGTGTCTGTCGTTGTCGATTTTATCGTTCGTTTCTTTCAAGCTCAATCATGCTGCATTGAATTGTGGATCCTCTGGCCACATTTTGTGCTTTGTCATCTGTTGATTCGAAGAAACTCGAGATTGAACGACGTAATTGAAAAAAAAAAACCAGCCATATCGACTGTTTTGAAGCATTTGAATCATCAATTTTATGTTCAATCTACTAATGATTCATTGTTCAGTAGTATGTTTCTATTTGTTTTAACTCCTCGGCTAAATCATGATACTTCGTTATGCTATCGGAGAACGATAATAAGATATTATGATGTACATGATCATGATCACGGTGTGCCAAAAACCGTTATTAACAAATAAAAATGTCCACCCAAATGGCACCCGGCATTCGAAAGATATACTATTCTAGTATCTCCTCTGAAAATTTGAAAATGTTTCATCGAGAGAAATTAAAGTTTTTTTTGATTTGAAGATTTTGAGCTATTTCTATAGGATTTTCTTATATGAGTAAATATGCACGCACGGTGTGACTGATACCACTATTTACTAATGAAAATGTACTCCAAACTAACACCCGGCATTTGAAAGATATACTATTCTAGTATCTCCTCAAAAAAATTTGAAAATGTTTTATCGAAGGAAACCAAAGTTTTTACTGTTTGAAGATTTTCCTCTATTTTCATAGAATTTGCTCATTCAGGCCAAACATGTCTGAAGGTCCTACCTGCAGAAGAGAGGCTCTCTTTGATTTCCCTCTCTTTCGTTAATATCTCAACTGTTTATTTGTTTTATGATCGTCTTTTGATTTGTACTGCAAAAATAGTTGAAAAGTGTACCATTACATTGCAATACTTGAAAGAGGAAGTGAGCAAAGAGAGCCTCTCAAATGCAGATAGGACCTATTGAAATGTTTGGCCTGAATATATGGAAATATTGCTCTTCATATCATAAACAAATAATAACACTGCTCAACAATATTAAAAAAAAAACTTCGTAATATGAGATGAGAAAAAAAAGAACAGGGTTTTGTAACCCTATAGGTGTCATAGTGGAACAATTTTCGAAAAATATTGGAATGGGGCTTAACAGTTCAAGACCGAAGTTTGAATTGAGAACTTGGGGTGTTCAATTGATACACGCATTAGAGTTTCTAGGATCCCAAGCCCCTTTTATTTTTTCTTGACCCAAAACGTTAACTATTGTTGAACGGTGTCATGAGTTTTCTAAAAGTACAATAAATATTCAAGCAACTTCTCTGAAAATTTCAATTTCCGTAGTTTGAGAATCTATTAATGTTTCATAGTTCTACCTGCTACTCGAATAGAAATAAAAATGTGGCACGCCGTGAGCGTTGAATACATAAACTTTCTAAGAGTTTGACACCCGGTTTTTATTTTGTTTTCAAGCACGTTTTAAATATGTTAGTATCTTGTCGGTGAATTTGAAAATGTTTCATGGTGAAACGAGAGTTAAAGTGAATTACCAGCCCACGGTTTTGGTATTCCTAGGAAGTTTTGTAAATCGTTGGTATAATGTTTAAGATATTGAACCTTTTAAAATAAACCTAAATGCTAATCATTTTACTTGCCAGCTTTTATACGTCATGTTACTAACGTGTTTTCCGTGAATTTAGAAATTTTACATTTGAATGATCATCAGTAACAACAATTTTAAGCTTTGATTTCAATTCCATTGGAGATATGAATACTATAACTTTATCTATAAACACCTACTGAGTTTTGCAACAGCATCGCAAAAATGTGCCGTTCACTTGTTGCAATGCTTTTTAGTTGGAAATCCGCTAATTGCAAAATTTGACAAGTTTTTGCAATTAAAAAGCAATCAAGTGTCAAATTCGTGCTGTCAGTGCATTTCAATGCACTTTAGTCGCAGACAAACAGACATACTACTCAAATCTAAATCATCGCACGATTTAACGGTCATTTTGAAAATAACGTGTGGTTCGGACTGTGCTCGCATGTGTCATGGTGGCGCTGCTGTGCCTACATCACCTCTCAATTTTGGGGAGAATTGAACGCAACGCCGATCAATGTTTACATAAAATGACTCAATCATGAACCTTCATTCATGTTTTATGAATGGATGACGCCACGCGGGAGTCGTCACCTGCAAAATTGTTACATCGAGCCGAGGGAAACAACACTTGCAAATGAATGCTTCGGATTGAGCATTATAGAGGGTGCCAGTGAGATGCCAAACGATGTTTTTGAAACAATTTCCTTCTGAGTAATATGTCTGTTTGTCGGTGCTTTAGTGTCAAAGTGACGTTGGAATTAGCGAATGGCATTCGCTCGTTGCAAAGTAAAGATTTTGCAACGAGCAAACGACCGCTGTATTTAATCACAGTTTTAGATGTGTTAAAAAATATATATTCATTGAGAGGAATGATTAACATGAGAAATTGGAATAATATTCTATGGAGTTGCTATATTTTCAATATACTTTATCATATCTTATATTTTCAAACCACTGTAATTTGCGATCGTTTCAATGAAATGTTGTCAAATTTTCAGAGAAGTTGTTTGAATATTGTATCTTTGGATTGGTGTTTGTAAAACTTATACTTGTTTATGGTTTGAAAAGCCAACGAAACATCTTATGGCAATATTGCCATATATGAGCTTATTCTCTGAAAATAGAGGAACATCTTCAAACAGTAGAATCTTTGAATTCCCTCGATAAAACATTTTCAAATTTTCGGAGGAGATACTAGAATAGTATATCTTTCGAATGCCGGGTGTTAGTTTGGAGTACATTTTTATTGGTTAATAGTGGTATCAGGCACACGGAGCGTATTATATTTACTCATATAAGAACATCTTATAGAAATGGCTCAAAATCTTCAAATCACAAAAACTTTAGTTTCCCTCGATGAAACATTTTCAAATTTTCAGAGGAGATACTAGAATAGTATATCTTTCGAATGCCGGGTGCCATTTGGGTGGACATTTTTATTTGTTAATAACGGTTTTTAGCACACCGTGTGATGCAATGACTCGAAAATTTCTTTGGAAATGTATTTGGCAATTCCTTCGGTATTTTTTTGATCTTATTTATCTTAGTCATTCAATATGTCTTCGCCAATTTCTCTGAGCAATTTTTCGGCAATAAGTTTGAAGACTCCTTCGGTAATTCTTTTAAAAATACCGGCAACAATTTCTTCGAGATTTCTTCAGTAATGAATAGTTTTTGCTTCATTTTCTTTAGTAACATCTACGGCAATTCCGATAATAATTGTTTTTAAAATGTCATCTGGAATTTTTTAAGACTAGTTCGGGTCTCACTTTTGGATTTTTTTCGGAAATTCCTTTGGAAATTCCTCCGACAAATTTCTTAGAGATTTCCTTGGATTCTGTTTGAAAAAAGAATACGCGAAAACTCATTTTTTTTTTCGAACATTTCTTTGGAACTTGCATGGAAACTATTCCAAACACATTTTCTTGAATTATTTCTGAAATTCCTTTGATGATGTTTTTTAAACAATTTATTTGAGAATTTCTTTGGCATAGTTTTTGGAAAACAGTTCCTTGGAAAACTTCTTGCGCGATTCTTTGCGGATTCTTTTCGATACTCCTCCTGCATATTCTTGGAAAATTCCTTCCAAAATTTTTATTTGAATATTTACGAAAATGTTTATGGACATTTCGTCGGCAACTCCTATGGAATATCTTTCGCCAATTTAGTTTGGGATTGGATTTGGCTAACATCTTTGAAAATCTTTCATAAATTCTTTTTAAATTCATATACAAATTGATTTGAAAACTCTATTAGAAACTTGGGGAAATTACCTATTCTCGGCCGTTTTGTTCTCTTCGTCTTTGGGGGTTTTTTGAAACCTATTGAACTCAGAGTTGGTCTCAAATCCTTCCCAACTAAGCTGAATTATATGGCCAAGTTTCAGGCAATTTGGCTGAGAAAAACCCCCCATGACGAAGAAAACAAACCTGCCGATAATACCCATTGTCACCCTAGTTAGGCATTTTTTTTTTGGAAAATAATCTGGCAATACCTTTTGGGAATATCTCAGGAAAATTTTCGGGAATTTCTTAGAGATTTCTTTTGAGAATATTTTCGAGAATTTCTTCGAAAATTGATTGGGCAAGTATATTTAAATTTCTCTGGTTTTTGTTTTGAAGTCACAAATCCTTGATAAATTTCTTAAGTCTTATTGAAAATTTATATATTTTTAAGGGAATTATTGTCTGAGAAAATTCCTAAAGCATTTTCTGTGAATTTTCCGAAGAAATTGTTTGAGAAATTTGCAAAGGAATGCCCGAAGAAATTCACTAACAAAATTCTGGAAGAACTCTCAAGGAAAACGCCGAAGGAATTGTGGATAAAATACCTAAGGTTATTGGCTTAAGAATTATCAAATTAACGGCCCAAGGAATTTCCAGTGAAAGCTTCCTATGAAATTTTCGAAAAAGATTGAAAAAAAAAATCTACGTACTAAAGGATTTTTCACGCAAATTGCCGAATGATCTCCCAAACGAAGTGCTGAACACTGAAGTAATTCACAAAGATTGCCGAAGAAATTTTCAATGGAATAGCCAAATGAATTCCCAAAGAAATTTCAAAATACATTTCCAAACAAATGCCTGCACAATTTCTGAACAAATCATAAATGCAGTTTTCGAAAGAATAATTATAAATTGAAAGAATTATATGTAATTATGGAAAGAATCACAATGAAACTTCCAAGGAAATTGTGAGAGGGAATGCCAAAGAAATTTCAGAAAAATCATCGTCGACATTTCAAATCAACTTTCCAATAAAGTTACTCTTCAAATTCCAATAAAATTACCATAGAAATTTATTTAAAAAACGAAACTATTCTTAAAGAAATTTTTGTACCAATATCAAAGTAACAACTATAGAAAATCTTAAAGAAAATGACGGAAGGAGTTTCAAAGGAAATTCTTGAAATGATCTGGAATTGATGAATAATTTACAAGAGCATTACCCAACAAACATTTTGGCTGCATAAGAGTTTAGAAATACACTGAGGCAAACTTTAGTTTAAGAAACTGTTATTCAGCTACTTATGTTTCTTGGGTAGGTACATAAGGAATTCGCAAAGAAATTTTCGAGGTTTTTTTACAGGAATAACTATATCAACTCCTCAAATAAACTGACGGTTCCTTTTTTTCAGAAATTTTCAAATGAATTACTGAAGCAAATACAAAAAGCATTCCCACGAAATGGTTGAAATAATTGCCTACTCTTTTCCAAAGAAATGCTGAGTTCGTTCCGAAAAACAAAATTTGGATATGAACGCTCTTCACCATCATTGATGGTGGTCTATCATATATCATATTTCGTAAAAATATCAGCATCAATATAACTTATTAGATGCAGTTAATTGTACGTGGAACAAAGTTTTCCATAACAACAATTTCTGCAAATCTTGAGAAGACATCAACCTCGCATCTTGAAAAATTCAAAAAGTTTTGTTTAGCTCACTTTTAAGGGGATTGATCTATTAACTAATAGTTAAAAGAGGTACGTTATTGTAGTGACGATTTCCTTGAAGACGTCATGTCGCTAAACATCAGTAACTGTGCAATAATAGTAGTTGGATTCTTTGCGTTCAATATAAGAAATCTTAAAAACACCGTTTCTCTAGTATGGCTTGATGGATTATCCCGGTAAAGGTTCCTCCAATATTGAAAGGGTGGTGGTTCGAGGAGCCCGTTTCGTGTTTTCTTTAAAAAAATCTAAGAAAAATTCCTTTATTTTTTTTACAATGGTTTAGGAAGTACTTTAAGTATTGTTCTAGTGATTTTTTCATCATAATTAACAATAATTTCTTCAGAAATTCCTTCAAGAAGACCTGTAGGAATTGCTTCGAAGTTTCTATTAGGATTTCTCCGAAATTTTTCCACGGATTCTTCTTGAAGCTCCTCTTAAAATTCCTATGTCACCAAGGGATGAATCAGAGTCTTTTAACAAAACTTTTAAGAAATTCCTTTAAAATTTCATCGAATATTTTTTCCAAGTTTTTCTCCAAAACTTGAAGAATTATTTAGGTAAGGTCAACCTGTTGCTTCCCGAATTCTTTCAGAAAGTTTTCAAGAATTGAAATAATCCAAAGTTCAAGTAAGGGTATGAGGGAGAATTCTTTCAGGAGTAGATTCTTGCAAGTATTTCATTAAGTTCTCCAAATATTCATTCTGGAATTTCTTCAAGGATTTTTCCAGGAATCCCTCCAAATATTCTTGCAGGAATATTTTATAGGATTAATCTTGAATCGTTTAAAAATTTCTTAAGAAATTTCAGAAAGAAATATTTAAATTTCTCCTTGAGCTTCTTCTGACATTTCATTAAGGGTTCTTACAGATATTCTCCCAAAACATCGAAATTCCTCCGGAGGTAATAATAAGAAATCTAAGTTTTTTCATAATTTATCTACGGTCCCCTACAGGAGGTTCCTCTGTGGTGTCTTTCATGAGAAATTCCTGCGAAAAATACCTCCACGGATTCTTGTGCTCCTTTAAATATTAGTAAATTCCTCCAAAAAATTTTTCACAAATTTCTTTATGGACTCCTTGAGCATATCATTCACGGATTTATTTATGAACTCACCCTGATATTCATTTCTCGATGCCCTTAAGACTTTTGAAAGAAATGAAAGAAATTGATGAAAGCATCTGATAAAGTATTTCCTAAAAGAATACAGGAATTTCTCAAATACGTCAAATACTACACCAAGGGAATCTATAGGAATTTCTTGAAAGAGTTTGCCACAACAATCCTAAATCCTTCATTGAGGGTTTTTTATCAGGGAACCCTTGGGAATATTTGAAGGAATTTCGTGGGGAATCTTTGAAGATGTTCTTGGACGATTTTCAGGAAAAACAGCACTTGGAGGAATTTTCTAAGAAAACCTTGAAGTCACTCCTAGATGATTCGATAGACTAATCTCTGAAGGAAACTGGAAAAAATTGCAATAAGAAGGCACGATATGTTGGCTAATAGGAGGCAATCAGTGAAGTACTAGATTGAAAGTAGTGAGCTGGATTTTTGTATCATCTCACCGATCAATTCTCCATTTCTTCAATGAAATGGTGCAAACAGCGTGGGTTATATGATTTCTTGCCTAATTTGATGCTGTTTGAGCAAAAGTTTGGGTTACTGTGTTGTTGAAGTTGCAGGAAAAAATAATACAACAACACGGTTATCCAAACTTTTGCTCAACCAGCATCAAATTAGGCAAGAAATCATATAACCCACGCTGTTTGCATCATTTCATTGCAGAAATGGAGAATTGATCATCTCACCATACAAAAATCCAGCTCACTACTTTCAATCTAGTACTTCACTGATTGCCTCCTATTGACAAATTTGTGAAAAAACTCGCGTTCTGGTAGGATACGAACTCTGAAGGAACCATTTGAGAAATTCCTGATAGGGTAGGGTGACTTGGTAGATCGTTAAGTTAACCTTTAAAGAATCTTCTGAAAGAATGCTTAAAAAAAATTCCAAAGAAACCCTAGAAGGAATTTTTGAAGGAAATTCTATGAAACTTCTTGGTAGCATATCTAATATAACCTTTGGAGGAACTCCTAGATGAATACTTGAAGAAATTCCTGAAGAAATCCTCAAAGGAATCTCAAGCTTGAAAAATATTATGAAGGAATGATTGGAATCCTGGAAGAATCATCCAAGTAATTTTTCAAGCCATTCTTGAAAAAAAAAATACCTTAAGGGAGTATTGAAGTTATTCGGGAAATAGATCTAGTGGAAATTCCTGAACGAATCTTTCATTAAATTTCTGAGTAAATGCTCGTAAACATTCTGAAAAAGATCCTGGAGGAATCACTAAGAAATCCTTAGAGGAAATTCTTTCAACAATTTCTGATGAAATTCTTGAAAAAAAAAATCTGAAGATATTTTTGATAGAATTGTTGATAGATTTTTAGAAAAGCCTGTAATGGAATACTTCGAAAAGTTGCTGAACGATTTTGGACATCCTTGGAACATCTTCAAGAATTTCTCATGATTTTTTTCAAAAGTTTCCACGACTTCACTAAGAAATTCCTTCCGAAATTCCTTTTGAGCTTGTTTAATGAATTATATAGGATATCAAGATTCAAGGATTGCTACATAAGTTGATGATTTTTTCTTGACCCAAAACGTTAACTATTGTTGAACGGTGTCATGAGTTTTCTAAAAGTACAATAAATATTCAAGCAACTTCTCTGAAAATTTCAATTTCCGTAGTTTGAGAATCTATTAATGTTTCATAGTTCTACCTGCTACTCGAATAGAAATAAAAATGTGGCACGCCGTGAGCGTTGAATACATAAACTTTCTAAGAGTTTGACACCCGGTTTTTATTTTGTTTTCAAGCACGTTTTAAATATGTTAGTATCTTGTCGGTGAATTTGAAAATGTTTCATGGTGAAACGAGAGTTAAAGTGAATTACCAGCCCACGGTTTTGGTATTCCTAGGAAGTTTTGTAAATCGTTGGTATAATGTTTAAGATATTGAACCTTTTAAAATAAACCTAAATGCTAATCATTTTACTTGCCAGCTTTTATACGTCATGTTACTAACGTGTTTTCCGTGAATTTAGAAATTTTACATTTGAATGATCATCAGTAACAACAATTTTAAGCTTTGATTTCAATTCCATTGGAGATATGAATACTATAACTTTATCTATAAACACCTACTGAGTTTTGCAACAGCATCGCAAAAATGTGCCGTTCACTCGTTGCAATGCTTTTTAGTTGGAAATCCGCTAATTGCAAAATTTGACAAGTTTTTGCAATTAAAAAGCAATCAAGTGTCAAATTCGTGCTGTCAGTGCATTTCAATGCACTTTAGTCGCAGACAAACAGACATACTACTCAAATCTAAATCATCGCACGATTTAACGGTCATTTTGAAAATAACGTGTGGTTCGGACTGTGCTCGCATGTGTCATGGTGGCGCTGCTGTGCCTACATCACCTCTCAATTTTGGGGAGAATTGAACGCGACGCCGATCAATGTTTACATAAAATGACTCAATCATGAACCTTCATTCATGTTTTATGAATGGATGACGCCACGCGGGAGTCGTCACCTGCAAAATTGTTACATCGAGCCGAGGGAAACAACACTTGCAAATGAATGCTTCGGATTGAGCATTATAGAGGGTGCCAGTGAGATGCCAAACGATGTTTTTGAAACAATTTCCTTCTGAGTAATATGTCTGTTTGTCGGTGCTTTAGTGTCAAAGTGACGTTGGAATTAGCGAATGGCATTCGCTCGTTGCAAAGTAAAGATTTTGCAACGAGCAAACGACCGCTGTATTTAATCACAGTTTTAGATGTGTTAAAAAATATATATTCATTGAGAGGAATGATTAACATGAGAAATTGGAATAATATTCTATGGAGTTGCTATATTTTCAATATACTTTATCATATCTTATATTTTCAAACCACTGTAATTTGCGATCGTTTCAATGAAATGTTGTCAAATTTTCAGAGAAGTTGTTTGAATATTGTATCTTTGGATTGGTGTTTGTAAAACTTATACTTGTTTATGGTTTGAAAAGCCAACGAAACATCTTATGGCAATATTGCCATATATGAGCTTATTCTCTGAAAATAGAGGAACATCTTCAAACAGTAGAATCTTTGAATTCCCTCGATAAAACATTTTCAAATTTTCGGAGGAGATACTAGAATAGTATATCTTTCGAATGCCGGGTGTTAGTTTGGAGTACATTTTTATTGGTTAATAGTGGTATCAGGCACACGGAGCGTATTATATTTACTCATATAAGAACATCTTATAGAAATGGCTCAAAATCTTCAAATCACAAAAACTTTAGTTTCCCTCGATGAAACATTTTCAAATTTTCAGAGGAGATACTAGAATAGTATATCTTTCGAATGCCGGGTGCCATTTGGGTGGACATTTTTATTTGTTAATAACGGTTTTTAGCACACCGTGTGATGCAATGACTCGAAAATTTCTTTGGAAATGTATTTGGCAATTCCTTCGGTATTTTTTTGATCTTATTTATCTTAGTCATTCAATATGTCTTCGCCAATTTCTCTGAGCAATTTTTCGGCAATAAGTTTGAAGACTCCTTCGGTAATTCTTTTAAAAATACCGGCAACAATTTCTTCGAGATTTCTTCAGTAATGAATAGTTTTTGCTACATTTTCTTTAGTAACATCTACGGCAATTCCGATAATAATTGTTTTTAAAATGTCATCTGGAATTTTTTAAGACTAGTTCGGGTCTCACTTTTGGATTTTTTTCGGAAATTCCTTTGGAAATTCCTCCGACAAATTTCTTAGAGATTTCCTTGGATTCTGTTTGAAAAAAGAATACGCGAAAACTCATTTTTTTTTCGAACATTTCTTTGGAACTTGCATGGAAACTATTCCAAACACATTTTCTTGAATTATTTCTGAAATTCCTTTGATGATGTTTTTTAAACAATTTATTTGAGAATTTCTTTGGCATAGTTTTTGGAAAACAGTTCCTTGGAAAACTTCTTGCGCGATTCTTTGCGGATTCTTTTCGATACTCCTCCTGCATATTCTTGGAAAATTCCTTCCAAAATTTTTATTTGAATATTTACGAAAATGTTTATGGACATTTCGTCGGCAACTCCTATGGAATATCTTTCGCCAATTTAGTTTGGGATTGGATTTGGCTAACATCTTTGAAAATCTTTCATAAATTCTTTTTAAATTCATATACAAATTGATTTGAAAAATCTATTAGAAACTTGGGGAAATTACCTATTCTCGGCCGTTTTGTTCTCTTCGTCTTTGGGGGTTTTTTGAAACCTATTGAACTCAGAGTTGGTCTCAAATCCTTCCCAACTAAGCTGAATTATATGGCCAAGTTTCAGGCAATTTGGCTGAGAAAAACCCCCCATGACGAAGAAAACAAACCTGCCGATAATACCCATTGTCACCCTAGTTAGGCATTTTTTTTTGGAAAATAATCTGGCAATACCTTTTGGGAATATCTCAGGAAAATTTTCGGGAATTTCTTAGAGATTTCTTTTGAGAATATTTTCGAGAATTTCTTTGAAAATTGATTGGGCAAGTATATTCAAATTTCTCTGGTTTTTGTTTTGAAGTCACAAATCCTTGATAAATTTCTTAAGTCTTATTGAAAATTTATATATTTTTAAGGGAATTATTGTCTGAGAAAATTCCTAAAGCATTTTCTGTGAATTTTCCGAAGAAATTGTTTGAGAAATTTGCAAAGGAATGCCCGAAGAAATTCACTAACAAAATTCTGGAAGAACTCTCAAGGAAAACGCCGAAGGAATTGTGGATAAAATACCTAAGGTTATTGGCTTAAGAATTATCAAATTAACGGCCCAAGGAATTTCCAGTGAAAGCTTCCTATGAAATTTTCGAAAAAGATTGAAAAAAAAATCTACGTACTAAAGGATTTTTCACGCAAATTGCCGAATGATCTCCCAAACGAAGTGCTGAACACTGAAGTAATTCACAAAGATTGCCGAAGAAATTTTCAATGGAATAGCCAAATGAATTCCCAAAGAAATTTCAAAATACATTTCCAAACAAATGCCTGCACAATTTCTGAACAAATCATAAATGCAGTTTTCGAAAGAATAATTATAAATTGAAAGAATTATATGTAATTATGGAAAGAATCACAATGAAACTTCCAAGGAAATTGTGAGAGGGAATGCCAAAGAAATTTCAGAAAAATCATCGTCGACATTTCAAATCAACTTTCCAATAAAGTTACTCTTCAAATTCCAATAAAATTACCATAGAAATTTATTTAAAAAACGAAACTATTCTTAAAGAAATTTTTGTACCAATATCAAAGTAACAACTATAGAAAATCTTAAAGAAAATGACGGAAGGAGTTTCAAAGGAAATTCTTGAAATGATCTGGAATTGATGAATAATTTACAAGAGCATTACCCAACAAACATTTTGGCTGCATAAGAGTTTAGAAATACACTGAGGCAAACTTTAGTTTAAGAAACTGTTATTCAGCTACTTATGTTTCTTGGGTAGGTACATAAGGAATTCGCAAAGAAATTTTCGAGGTTTTTTTACAGGAATAACTATATCAACTCCTCAAATAAACTGACGGTTCCTTTTTTTCAGAAATTTTCAAATGAATTACTGAAGCAAATACAAAAAGCATTCCCACGAAATGGTTGAAATAATTGCCTACTCTTTTCCAAAGAAATGCTGAGTTCGTTCCGAAAAACAAAATTTGGATATGAACGCTCTTCACCATCATTGATGGTGGTCTATCATATATCATATTTCGTAAAAATATCAGCATCAATATAACTTATTAGATGCAGTTAATTGTACGTGGAACAAAGTTTTCCATAACAACAATTTCTGCAAATCTTGAGAAGACATCAACCTCGCATCTTGAAAAATTCAAAAAGTTTTGTTTAGCTCACTTTTAAGGGGATTGATCTATTAACTAATAGTTAAAAGAGGTACGTTATTGTAGTGACGATTTCCTTGAAGACGTCATGTCGCTAAACATCAGTAACTGTGCAATAATAGTAGTTGGATTCTTTGCGTTCAATATAAGAAATCTTAAAAACACCGTTTCTCTAGTATGGCTTGATGGATTATCCCGGTAAAGGTTCCTCCAATATTGAAAGGGTGGTGGTTCGAGGAGCCCGTTTCGTGTTTTCTTTAAAAAAATCTAAGAAAAATTCCTTTATTTTTTTTACAATGGTTTAGGAAGTACTTTAAGTATTGTTCTAGTGATTTTTTCATCATAATTAACAATAATTTCTTCAGAAATTCCTTCAAGAAGACCTGTAGGAATTGCTTCGAAGTTTCTATTAGGATTTCTCCGAAATTTTTCCACGGATTCTTCTTGAAGCTCCTCTTAAAATTCCTATGTCACCAAGGGATGAATCAGAGTCTTTTAACAAAACTTTTAAGAAATTCCTTTAAAATTTCATCGAATATTTTTTCCAAGTTTTTCTCCAAAACTTGAAGAATTATTTAGGTAAGGTCAACCTGTTGCTTCCCGAATTCTTTCAGAAAGTTTTCAAGAATTGAAATAATCCAAAGTTCAAGTAAGGGTATGAGGGAGAATTCTTTCAGGAGTAGATTCTTGCAAGTATTTCATTAAGTTCTCCAAATATTCATTCTGGAATTTCTTCAAGGATTTTTCCAGGAATCCCTCCAAATATTCTTGCAGGAATATTTTATAGGATTAATCTTGAATCGTTTAAAAATTTCTTAAGAAATTTCAGAAAGAAATATTTAAATTTCTCCTTGAGCTTCTTCTGACATTTCATTAAGGGTTCTTACAGATATTCTCCCAAAACATCGAAATTCCTCCGGAGGTAATAATAAGAAATCTAAGTTTTTTCATAATTTATCTACGGTCCCCTACAGGAGGTTCCTCTGTGGTGTCTTTCATGAGAAATTCCTGCGAAAAATACCTCCACGGATTCTTGTGCTCCTTTAAATATTAGTAAATTCCTCCAAAAAATTTTTCACAAATTTCTTTATGGACTCCTTGAGCATATCATTCACGGATTTATTTATGAACTCACCCTGATATTCATTTCTCGATGCCCTTAAGACTTTTGAAAGAAATGAAAGAAATTGATGAAAGCATCTGATAAAGTATTTCCTAAAAGAATACAGGAATTTCTCAAATACGTCAAATACTACACCAAGGGAATCTATAGGAATTTCTTGAAAGAGTTTGCCACAACAATCCTAAATCCTTCATTGAGGGTTTTTTATCAGGGAACCCTTGGGAATATTTGAAGGAATTTCGTGGGGAATCTTTGAAGATGTTCTTGGACGATTTTCAGGAAAAACAGCACTTGGAGGAATTTTCTAAGAAAACCTTGAAGTCACTCCTAGATGATTCGATAGACTAATCTCTGAAGGAAACTGGAAAAAATTGCAATAAGAAGGCACGATATGTTGGCTAATAGGAGGCAATCAGTGAAGTACTAGATTGAAAGTAGTGAGCTGGATTTTTGTATCATCTCACCGATCAATTCTCCATTTCTTCAATGAAATGGTGCAAACAGCGTGGGTTATATGATTTCTTGCCTAATTTGATGCTGTTTGAGCAAAAGTTTGGGTTACTGTGTTGTTGAAGTTGCAGGAAAAAATAATACAACAACACGGTTATGCAAACTTTTGCTCAACCAGCATCAAATTAGGCAAGAAATCATATAACCCACGCTGTTTGCATCATTTCATTGCAGAAATGGAGAATTGATCATCTCACCATACAAAAATCCAGCTCACTACTTTCAATCTAGTACTTCACTGATTGCCTCCTATTGACAAATTTGTGAAAAAACTCGCGTTCTGGTAGGATACGAACTCTGAAGGAACCATTTGAGAAATTCCTGATAGGGTAGGGTGACTTGGTTGATCGTTAAGTTAACCTTTAAAGAATCTTCTGAAAGAATGCTTAAAAAAATTTCCAAAGAAACCCTAGAAGGAATTTTTGAAGGAAATTCTATGAAACTTCTTGGTAGCATATCTAATATAACCTTTGGAGGAACTCCTAGATGAATACTTGAAGAAATTCCTGAAGAAATCCTCAAAGGAATCTCAAGCTTGAAAAATATTATGAAGGAATGATTGGAATCCTGGAAGAATCATCCAAGTAATTTTTCAAGCCATTCTTGAAAAAAAAAAATACCTTAAGGGAGTATTGAAGTTATTCGGGAAATAGATCTAGTGGAAATTCCTGAACGAATCTTTCATTAAATTTCTGAGTAAATGCTCGTAAACATTCTGAAAAAGATCCTGGAGGAATCACTAAGAAATCCTTAGAGGAAATTCTTTCAACAATTTCTGATGAAATTCTTGAAAAAAAAAATCTGAAGATATTTTTGATAGAATTGTTGATAGATTTTTAGAAAAGCCTGTAATGGAATACTTCGAAAAGTTGCTGAACGATTTTGGACATCCTTGGAACATCTTCAAGAATTTCTCATGATTTTTTTCAAAAGTTTCCACGACTTCACTAAGAAATTCCTTCCGAAATTCCTTTTGAGCTTGTTTAATGAATTATATAGGATATCAAGATTCAAGGATTGCTACATAAGTTGATGATTATTTTCCTTCATATATTTCTTTGAATATTTCTGAATGCACCCCACCAAAAATGTTTTAGAATTTCCCGAGAATTCTTTCAATTTTTCAGACATTTTTTTTTGGAATTTCTCTAGGTTTGCCAACGAATTCACCTGAACGATTTTTCAGAAGCTGCAGTCCACGAATAGTTTCACATAGATTCGGAGATTCTTTAAGAAATTCCTCCATTTGATACTCCATTTATTCAGGGATATTCTTGGGCATTTATTTGGAAATTCCACAAGAAAATTGTCAATAAATTCTTCTGGAAGTGCCTCCAGGGGTTTCTCCAATAGTTACCTCAAAAATTAATTGAGGGACTTCTTTAAGAATTCCACCAGTATCTTTGTCTGCAATTTGTGCAGATATTTCTTAAAAGGTACTTTCATAAACTTCTCAACGATTTTTTTCAGGAATTCTTCCAGAAATTTTACAAGATTTTTTTTCCTTGGAATAACTTGCAAAAGGTATTATTCAAGGCATTCATCCAGGAGTGGCTCTAGAAATAACTTCAGAAATTGCTTCGGAAATTTTTGTCCAGCAATTTCACCACAAAATTCTCAATAGTTTCTCCAGAAGTTTTCGAATGTATCTCCGAGATTTTTTTGGGGATTTCTTGAGACAATCCTCCAGAAATTTCTCAGGTTCTGGAAAATCCCTGGAGGAACATCTGTACAAATTCAGCATGAATCTCTAAATACATCCCACGGTATACTACTGATGGAACTGTTGGAGACGTTTCTATAAACAAACCCGTGCATGAATTTCCGCAAGAATCACTGAAGGAATTTCTCCAAGAATTCTGGGAGAAACCCTTGGAAGAATTTCCGAGAAATCCCAGTAGAATTTGTAAAGACATTTTAGAAGAATATCTGAAAAACTCAGCAGGGGTCTCTAGTTAGCCTTATGAATAAGGGTTTGGATCGCCAATCCGGAAGCGATGGTTTCGATGCCCGTTCCGGTCGGGGACTTTTGCCGACTTCTCTGGGCATAGTGTATCTTGTGGTTGCCTCACAAGGTTCAAATTCATGCATTGGCAGCGCTCAACGTTGAAATGAGGCAGGTCAAGTTTCAGTGAGATCTTAGAGATACAAAGAAGAAGAAGAAGAAGAAGAAGAAGAATACGAAGAAGAAGAAGAGAAGATCTGAAAATTAGTTTCGAACAAATTTTGAAGAAATCCCTTGCTAAAATTCCTGTAAAACCTCTAAAATTGTGAAAAAGTTTCTGGAAGTAAAAGAATTTCAGAAGAAATTCCAGCAGGAATTTCTAAAAGCCCCTGATGGAATTTCTTTCAAAATTCTTCGATAGCAACCCTGTAGAAATCATAGGGATACTTTTGAAGGAATCTCTGGAGGGATAGTCTGCCTGGATCCCCAGAAAAATAAAAACTTTTGAGATATCCCTACATGGATTTTAACCCTCTAATACCCAACCCCGCCTTTAGACGGGGTATAGTTTGAGAATTTTTGTAATTTTTGCTCCGTGGAAAATCGAAATTTTTATATTTTTGGCTAATGTTTGGGACTGTTTTGTATATCTCAAAATGATTTTTGGTGTATTTTAAAGCGTATTTCCATTTTTTTTTAAATCATTGAAAAATTGATGTTTTAGTCACCTTTTAGAAGTCATTGTTTATTTTGTACTGAATCGCTACAATTAGCATATTTTAAATATTTCCCAAATCATTCTATCCTAGTTTCATAATTTAAGGGAATCGAATACACTCTAAAATTATTTTCCTTAAAATTACACGAAAATAAAATTTTCTATGAAAAAAAAAATAAAAATAAAAATATTTCAACAATAATCAATAAATCTCAAAATGTTTTCATCTAAAAAAATCCGTTCCCAAAATAGGCATCCAGGAAAAATATAAAAGTGTGGGGATGTTCAAAAATAAAAATTAGAAAAATCAAAAACTGAAATTCACGAAATCGAGAATTAAAAAGAATCATCTTCCAAAACATGTTTAAAGCGATTTTAGATGACGAAAAATCATATTTAGATCAAAATTAAAAATTTGGGTATTAGAGGGTTAACAGAATATTTTTTCTAAACAAATATCCGCAGAGAACATTTTTGAATAATTTTTTTTTCCGAATAATTCGAGAATAATTTTTTGGTGTTTTCCTTAGAGAAAATGCCGGATTAATTTCTGGAGAAATGCATAGAGTAATATCTCTTGTTGGAATCTGCTGGAAATTTCTAGGCACAATTATGCTGGTTTATTTCTTAAAGAAACATCTGAACGAATTTCTGAAGAAACTACTGGAAGAATTTATGAGAGAATCTATGGAAGAATTGTTAAAGGGACTACTGAAGGATCCTCAAATGAAAAATTCCGAAGAAAATTGTAGAGGAAAGCAAACCATGGAAGATGTTCTTAAATGCTTTCAAAAGAATCCATGGAAAACCTTTGGAAAGGTATTCTTACGGATTTTCCAGAGGAATCCAAGGAGCAATATAAGAAGTAATCTCCAACAAACTTTGAAGAATTTCTAAAAGAAGCTTAGAATTTTCTAGTGGATCTAATTCATAAAGGATTGCTCAGAGAAATCTCCGAAGGCATTCCTGGCAGAATTTCTTAAAAATTCCCCAAAAGATCTGCCGAAGCAATTGTTGGAAAATCTTGAGAAATTTCTGAAAAAAAAATACGTGAAGGAAATTTTTGATGAACTTCAGAATCTATCGAGCATGTCTTTTGAATGAATCCTTCGAGAATTTTGTGGAGAAATCCCTAAAATAATTTTTAAGGAATCTTCGAAAAATCTCTTTTATTTGGAGGAATTTCTGAAAGGATCCCTAGAATCACAGTTTTTTTTTGCTCGAATGAGGGCACAACAATTTGGAAAACTCACAAAGGTAATACTTTTTCTACTCCAACACCTGTTTAAATCGCTTTTAGATGTCGAAAACTGATATTTTGATCTAAATAAAAAATGAGTATTAGAGGGTTAACTAGTTTCAACACAATAGCATTCCGTTTAGAGCCTTACTGGAGTTTTAACCTCAATGGATTGGAGCGGACCTGGTGCGATGGTTAGAACACTTGACTATCACGCCGAGGACCTGGGATCGAATGCCATTCCCGACAAACTCACAAAATGTGAGTTCTTCCTTCGGAAGGGAAGTAAAGCGTGGGTCCCGAGATGAACTAGCCTAGAGTTAAAAATCTCGTTAATACAGATACAAAAAAAACCTCAATGGATTCTACCTTTTAATGGAGTGTAAAATGGATGATATGGTTTCGTTTGCCATCTGATGGAATGCTATCTGATCGACTCAGTCATTTGGCATTCAAATATATGTATTTTGGTCGTATTAACCCTCTAATACCCAACCCCGCCTTTAGACGGGGTATAAATTGAGCATTTTTGTTTCGTGGAAATTCAAAATTATTATATTTTTGGCTGATATTTAGGACTGTTTTGTATATCTCAAAATGGCTTTTGGTGTATTTTAAAGCGTATCTACATTTTTTTTTTAAATCATTGAAAAATTTATGTTTTAGACACCTTCTAGAAGTCATTGTTTATTTTGTGTTGAATCGTTACAATTAACATATTTTAAATTTTTCACAAATCATTCTATCCTAGTTTTATAGTTTTAGGGAATTGAATACACTCTAAAATGATTTTCCTTTAAATTACACGGAAAATAAAATTTTTCATGAAAGAAAATAAAAATAAAAATATTTCAACAATAATCATAAAATCTCTAAATGCTTTTATCTCAAAAAATCCGTCCCCAAATAGGCTTCCAGGAAAAATATAAAAATGTGAGGATGTTCAAAAATAAAAATTAGAAAAATCAAAAACCGAAATTCGCGAAATCGAGAATTAAAAAAAATCATCTTCCAAAACATGTTTAAATCGATTTTAGATGACGAAAAATGATATTTAGATCAAAATCAAAAATTTGGGTATTAGAGGGTTAAGACCAAAAATGAGTTTGTCTGCCTGCAACACAGATGTGCAGCTCAAAAAGGTATATCCCAACTTTGGGTTATCATACGTATACTATTTTTAAAGTGGTTTCCAACTTTTTCAGCAGAGTTCATCCCTTCTTTGAACACAGCTTGTTGTTCCTTGATTTTTTGTTGAGCAACTGTTTGACATTCAATCTACTTCTGTGATGATCCGAAATATTTCCCTCTTTTAGTCATATGATGTTCTTTTTAGTTTCCCAGTAAAAGACACTGATAGGATAAAAATGCCGAGGAGATAAATAAACTTTGTACAGGGTAATGTACGAACTTGCTCTAGGATACTATATCCAAAAGAAACTTTATACATAACACCAAAATGCAACTCATTGCAATTCTTGGCGCAATTTTTCTTGAACTTTTCCATTTCACGGAACGTCCTTGGCGCGGTCGACTTGAAACCATTTCTCCTCCGATCCTTCGCGCATAGTTCCGTTGCCGAGTAAAAGTTTCACCACTGATAAGCGGATTACCTTCGTCACTTTCAAGCCATCACACCACCCGTCACCACCACCACCACCACCACTGACTGCCTAAAAGGATCCGAAGGCAGACACGCAGCTATTTTAAATTACATCTCGTGGAACGTGGATCCGCACTGTCAGTAGCAGCAGCAGCCTTCAAACTTTTTTTGTCCCAAGCCCGACGACACCTTCTCCCAATCCCACTGATGGTAGGAATCCGCGGTGGTCGTCTGATGAGTGGGAAAAAATGTTTTATTTACTGTTGGCCGAAGAGTGGCAGTCCAGGGATAAGCCCTTTCTTAATTAGGTTGCATGCTTTTCTTCGAAATGGATCCCAGATATACACCCGCGCCATCGCATCTTCAGTTTGATCACAGGGCTCGATAAGATTTTCGGACCGGGTAGATAATTAGTCAAATGGGTTGGAGTGTGATTGATGGGACGCAATGAGTTTATTTATAAACCGTTTATTGATATTAATGAATCTTTATTTAGGCCACGGAATTAATCCGGTCAAGAAGTAATTATTCGGCGCAGAAATAGAAATAGAATCATTGAACCTTATATCGGATCAAGGGATTAAATCAATGATCTCCTGCAGTGAGTACTACTTCCGTTGGTCATTTCATTTAACAAAGATCGTTTTTGAAGAAGTATCATAGAATTGCATACCATTGATAGTAATCAAATTTGACAAATAGAAAAGATTTAGAAGATTTATTTCTTGTATGCAATACAAATTAAAGCGCAAATAATTAAGGAAAAATGTAGAATTGACAATGCTCAACCGTACATTTTTGAACTTTAGTATTACCCTATATTGAAAATACATCCAAAAAAGGGAACGTTCCCTTGGGCTACCCACTAATAAGCAATTCGATCTCTAACTGCGCAATCATCCATAGTATCACCAAAGTAACGGAAAAGCCAAAAACCCACGCACAAAATGTCACCAAATATGCCCATCCATGGGAGTATTCCTTTTTGTCCTTATTTCTGTTCCTCCCCCTCCCACTCAACCATTTCCTATTTCCATCGATTTCCCATAAAAGCACAGCTATCCTGTGCTACCGTTGGTTGCCCTGTCGATTCCAATCTGGCTTCCGCCCACGCTTTAGCTGGGTGGTTTGCTGGCGACAAAGGTCGACACTTGAACTTCAAGTGAAGACGATGATGGTTCACATTTGTTTACAGTGAGGTTG
>NC_085137.1:437197827-437222051 GCF_035046485.1 Aedes albopictus | reverse complement strand
TTAACTATATGGGTAAGCCGGGCTTACCGGTTAAGTCGAGGTGAAGAAATCGACCCTTAGTAGGGTAACCTGGGTCCTATTATAGGTCATTATAGAAAATAAGTTTCCTTCAGATGCAAGAATGTCTAGAACTTACGACTTACTTTCAGTCCTGAGCACCCACGGTGGTGCAGAGGACCGAATTGAAAGATCTCCATCCTGGGCGATTGCCCGTCATCGTCTTGGCCTGTGGCCATGTCAAATTTCTGTTGAATTGCTTGATTCGGTTGTTGAGGTTGCGCCGCCTCTAGATCTGCCTTTGTTGCTGCGATGTCCTGCTGGGTTCCAATCTAACGCTTGCTTGCAGATTTCGTTTCCGCCCCTGAGTGTGGCCTGTTGGAGGGATAGTAGTGTCACACCCTCGCGTTAAACGTTACGAGTTCAAAGATTGTCCAACCCTTGCATAGGATTCTGACCCCAAGTAACAATTTCATTGCTGATTGGTTTTCTTTGATTTTTATTAGGGACGAATTTCGCACCAACTCGTCTTCGGGGTTGGCAGCACCCCCTCAGAATGTTATGAAATTTTGTAGGTTTCAAGACTTTACCTTTTCAAGCAACTTTGCATATTTTGTTTTTTCAAAATTAACCTAGACTAACATTTAAAAAGAGTCAAAGTTTTTTAACCGTTTTTTTTCACAAAAAAATAACTCGAATATGATAAGATGTACAAAAAAGTGATGTATGGGGGACATTTAGAGAATTGTCCAAGCTTTCATGAAAAAATATTTTAAAAATTCTAAATACATTTTTACACGTTAAAAAATATATTTTTGAAATTAAAAGTCAATTTACAGAAAATGCCCACTTTTTTATGTTTTGAAATTTTTTTTCCAAGAAAGTCAATATTGTTGCCTAACTTTCCTCCATACATCACAAGATGGGCACTTTTAAGGAAAAAAAAGTTTTTCTAACAAAAACTTTTTCATGTTAGTTTTTTTAGCGTGTTGCGCATTAGCCGTTTTTTTCACAAAAAATATAACTCGAATATGATAAGTTGTACAAAAAAGTAATGTATGGGGGACTTTTAGGGAATTGTCCAAGTTTTCAAGAAAACATATTTAAAAAATATAAAAAAATGTTTTACACGCTAAAAAATATCTTTTCAAAATTAAAAGTCAATTTACGGAAAAAGCCCACTTTTTTATGTTTTGAATTTTTTTTCCCAAGAAAGACAATATAGTTGCCTAACTTTCCTCCATACATCACAAGATGGGCACTTTTAAGGAAAAAAAAATTTCTAAAAAAAACTTTTTCATTTTATTTCTTTTTTGCGTGTTGTGCATTAACTCGTACAGTAATGTATCCAGAATCCTAATGACAATCCATTAAAACTGAATGGGCTCAACTACTTTTTTAATATCTTAACGTGCTTGACATTGAAAACGTGCTTGATATTGGAAAGGGCTCAAGACAAATTTGCTTTTAGGGTTTTATATCAATGAAAACGCTTGTGTATTGATGAAATATGTACATATGTATATGTGTATTTAATTATTTTATTTTCTACAATATATACATCCTTCTTTTATACATTCTATTGTAACGTTTTTTGAATATTAGATCTTTAGTCTATCTGAAACAAAGTAAACTTTTTTGGATTATCTTTTGAATTTGAAAACTTCTTCGCTTCAATTTGATTTTCAGAATGAATGAAATTTTTGTGTACCAGGTATTGTTTTTACGTGACTGTATGTGTATAGTTCTTCAAGTTCATCCGTCATTTTTGCATATTGTTCATTTGAAATAAAGCAGAAATTCAATTTTGTTATATGTATATCTGACTGTTTAACTGCCCAGTCATACAGTTCTCGAGGAGTTGTGATTGTGTTTCCATAATCTCGAGCAAGACTTGCTCGTTTTGCCATTCGCTTGAGAGTACCTCCAACAGCGTCACATGGACCTTTGCCATGTGAAGTTGCGAAGAAGTGCCATTCTGCTTCCAATCCTTAATTGGACCGAAAACTGCACAAACTGGCAAATTTTTTTTTTTGTTCTTATAATGATCTGCTGCTCCATCTGACATGAAAGTAATTTTTGAGAAATCAATCGATTGTTTAATGAAATCCAGCAGTTTTGATATAAATAACTGAACTACTGTTGTATCGTGTGTAAGTACTTCAGATATTATTATAAAGCTCAAGTTTTCCAACTTATTTTCTTTTCTGTAGTACACTTCAAAGGGGTGAATGGTAGCTTGAGAATTATTCCAATGGTAACCTTGAGCTGAATTTTGAATGATAAATGAATAATTTTCTGAAAAGTCACAAATTGTTAATACTTCACCCTGTTTAAGAGATTCTTTTCAGAGACGAACCAGCCAAGGGCTGAAAGTCTCTCTAATAAAGACAAATCAATCAATCAAGAGATTCTTTTTTATCCCGCAAAAATGAGGATTGTTCTTTATAAATGAAATCATGAGTTATAAGCTTATCAACTTTTTCTACAAAATACGGAACAAACTCGTCTATAGTCTTAGTAATAGTTTCCAAATTGCATCGATCAGTGGTTAGCCATTGTTGAAATAAAACCGATTCTTTATCATTCGCTTCTAATAATGATGTTAGTTCCCTGGTTCTAGGCACACAATAATACAATTTCAGCAAACAGAATGCTGTTTTGAGCATTCAGATATCAAAACAAGCTGAGAAACAGGTTCTATTCCAGTTGGGATGTAACGCCAAGAAAAAGAAGGCACCCAATTAAACAAAGTTGTAATGCCCATTGAGTGTTATTAAATGGGTATAAGGATTCTTGATACATCCTGTACGAGTTAATGCGCAATACGCTAAAAAAAATAACATGAAAAAGTTTTTGTTAGAAAAACTTTTTTTTCTTAAAAGTGCCCATCTTGTGATGTATGGAGGAAAGTTAGGCAACAATATTGACTTTCTTGAAAAAAAAATTTCAAAACATAAAAAAGTGGGCATTTTCTGTAAATTGACTTTTAATTTTAAAAATATATTTTTTAGCGTGTAAAAATGTATTTAGAATTTTTAAAATATTTTTTCATGAAAGCTTGGACAATTCTCTAAAAGTTCCCCATACAACACTTTTCTATAGGTCTTGTCATTTTTGAGTTACATCGATTTTAAAAAATTCTTCGAAAAAAAGTTAGGCCCTCTTCAAATGTTACTCTTGAAAATTTTCGAAAATTTAAGTATGCAAAGTTGCTTATAAAAACCTAGTCTTTATGCCCACCAAGTTTCATTCGATTCTGAGAGGGTGTTGCCAACCACTGGTCGAGTTGGCGCGAAATTCGTCTAGGGTTTTATTACAGCAATAATTAAAACTCACAGTTTTATGACTGCTTTTATGAAAACCATTGATAAAATGTTTTATAGTATACTTGAAGATATCCATAAAGGCAGATTTTAAGAGTAAACAAAACTTTCCGATATGTATACCTTCTGGCAATCATTATTACCACAATAAAACAACAGATGGCGATCCGTTCGATTAGTAACGATATCTGTTGATGGAAAAGCAGAACTACGACACTGCTAGGTTTATTGCGGTCATCATAAAAGTAAACTTGCTTTTGTTTTATTTTCGCTGCTTATGATCGTCGCCATATTGAAGAATTAGTTTACGTGAATGGAAAATAGTTAATTTTGCTTAAATTAGCAATGAATTGATAGTTTGCCACCATTTTCATAACATGCTCACATAAATAAACTCTCTCTGCTGAGTTTTCTTGTGATTCGAGATAGTTTTACTAAATTTACAAATTGATTTATTTCATTCCAAGACGATAATATTCACTATTTTCGAAGCGCATTGATTTTATGATTCTGCAACCACAATATTTACGGTAAATTCGAATGCGCATAAGCCTCCCAGCACAATAACTACTAAAATATTGCTTTGAAATAATCGCTTTCTACTTACGAATGATGTATCCTCCTGAACTTTACGTGCCTTCGAAGAAGCTTCTCTGCATCTTGAGCTTTCATAGTTTTTGTTGAAAAAAAAAACAACAATCGAGATTTTTTTTAACTAGGTTTTAAAACGGGTTTATTGCTACTCTTAATGCGGTTTGCAAAACCTCTCCGAGAGTGGTCCACTTAGCCGGAAGATGCTCTTAAAGAGGTTTTGGTGAGTGTAGAATTAGCATCTAAGTTAAAATACACAAAAATAAAAACAAAAAAAAAGAGGTTTTGATGTATGATTCAGTTTTATTGCAAGTTTTATAAAATTTGCCATGACGATCTCTTGTAGAGCCGAACAAAACTTAAAATGTTACTTGGGCGCAATGTTGTTGCAATTCGTTGCTTTGGGGAGTTTGAATGTGTACTGTTGGTCGGCAATAAATTAAATTTGATTTAAGCAGTTAAGTTCTTTCTTTTAAACACGAAAGTCCCTGTGTGGGGCTCTTCTGGTGATTGCAGTTTCAACATGGCCGACCCTCCTCCACTTTAGCTCCCGAATTTCCGTCGCTATCGGCTTTTGATGACATCGACGATGGAGCTCCACGTTGGAGATCCAAGTGTCAGACCATCATGCACGTATATTCCGCAGACATCTATTGATGAATACCTGCAGCAGTTGAGTGTTCTCCTCTGATATACACCAAGTTTCACTTGCGTACAGCGTCGACTAATCTGGCTGTTTTCCATACATTTCTTAAACTCGCGAAAGCAGCATCGCCTTCTTGATCCGTGCACATATGTCGATCTTGGTCCACCATTTGGCTACCAAGATATTGGAAGCTTTGAATATCTTTTTTTTTTAGAAATGTCTAGAAGCATCCCAGCAGCAGTCCAGAAGCAATCCCAGCAGTAGTTTTCAAAATAATCGGCAGAGGATTCCCAGTAGGAGTACTGAAATCCTGAAGAAATCCATGTAGGAATCGCTAGAGGAATCCCAGCGAGAATTTCTAGTGATAATGTCAGAAGAGGTTCTGGAAGAATCCTTGTAAAAATTACAGGAGGAATTTCTGGAGGAATTATTGGAACTACCGGCGGAATTTCTTAAATCCCTTAATGATTTTTCCTGGATTGCAGGAGTTCCTTTAGGGTTTTTTTTCTGGGATTTCTTCAGGAATTCTTCAAGAGATTTTTTGAAGGATTCCTTTCAGAATTCCTACTTGGGATATTGATTCCTCTAGGGATTCCTCCAAGGATTTCTTCATTGATTGCTTCAGAGATTTATTCTACCCGAGAATTCTTCATTGATTTTTCACGTGGCTCATCTAGGGATTTCTTTAAAAATGGCTCCTGGGCTTCCGCCGAGAGTTTCCAGGGATTCTTCTTCTTCTTCTTCTTTTATGGCTCTACGTCCCAACTGGGACTTGGCCTGCTTCGCTTCAACTTAGTGTTCTTTGAACACTTCCACAGTTATTAATTGGAGGGCTTTCTTTGCCTGCCATTGCATGAAATTGTATATTGTGAGGCAAGTACAATGATACACTATGCCCAGGGAGTCGAGAAAATTTTCCCGACCGGAACGGGAATCGAACCCGTCGTCTCGGGATTGGCGATCCATAGCCTTAACCACTAGGCTAACTGGAGTTTCCAGGGATTCTTTCAGGGATTTCTTCCGTGATGTCTCCAGAGATTTCTTCCGAAAGAATTTCTCTCAGAGATTCGTCCCGGGAGTTTTTGATTTCTTCCGAAATGTCTCCTAAGAAATGTGGAAAATCATGACTGTTTTTGAAGATTTTATACAAAACTTGTCAGAAGACGTCTTTATATTCGGGTTACCAGACAATATCACTTTGGTTTTGCGATATTATCAGACAATACCTCAAGGAAGACTCATATATTACGTTCATCGTATTTCGGGATTCCCAGACCCCCCCCCCCCCCCCCCCCCTCTCTATCCCGCGAATACCCTAGAAATGGGAGTGCCGCAGAAATCCTAAAAGAAAGGTTCTACGATTTAATAAAAATTAAATAGCTTTTGAAAAAAAGGAAAAATCACGAAAATAAACGAGTAGGACACAAATTGCTATACACCCGATTATTTTTTTGCACGGGTCGTTATTTTGCTATAACTCAATCAATTTTAAACCGATTCTCATGAAATTTACACATTACATTACATTGCATTACACTGATATTACTAATCGTGCCTACATGTGTACAAAATTTCATGAGAATCGGTTGAAAGTTGACTATGTTATAGCAAAAACCAGACCCGTGTAAAAAACAAAAAATAAAGTGCACGAAAACATTCCACGCACTCGTGCATGACGTTCCGGATGCTTAATGGTCAGAACGTCTCTTGAACGCAAGCTATCATCAGCTGCGGTCCACAATATAGTAGCCGATGGTGATAATCAGTCAGAATGAGCTTTGTAAGCGGAATATGACTGTCCAGAATTATTGGATGTCTACGGCCTCGGGAAACCGCAAGCCGGCCACCAACGCAAAGTATTCCATCGATCATCACGGGATGTTGGTCTCACCTCGTTCTTAGTTGCGATGTCTACCAAATCTAGCGGATAGCATTTTGACTGGGCTAGCTATACCGAAGCTAACAGCGCTGAATCGTGCTCTTCTGCTGTTAACGACCCTATCATCCACTGTTGTCCACTCCTCTATCGGCAATTGTTAGCAAAGCGACGTGTCCAGGCGATTAACCCTTCCGTTACCAACCCCCCCCCCCTTCCTAACGAGAGTGCGAAAAAACACTCTTTTCGCTATAACTTTTTTGTTTTTCAATATTTTTCAACCAAATTTTGACACAAGAAGCGGATATCCTTCTAGTTTAGGGATTTTCCAGGGACTTTTGGAATGGCCACCTGGTTCCGGAGTTATTCCGGAATCAAAATGGGTCATTCGAATTGGCCATATTGGATAAAGTGAATTTTCGATATGAGAACAGTTTAGTTTTTAGACCTAAATGAACTAGAATGATGGAAACATATGCCTGGAAGTCCATACCGGTCACTAAGTGCCTTGGAACCAGTTTTACGGATGTTCCGGGGAACCGGTTCCGGGGTCAATTTTTGAATATGTTTCAATACCATCATGCTACACATCAAACTTCGTGATTTTTCAAGATACATCATGCTGAACTGTTTTTGTGTAAACCGAAATACTTTTGGCCATTTTGGAACCGATAAGCGGATTTCGCGGGAATTGGTTCCGGTATCAATTTTTGAATATGATTCAATACCATCATGCGACACATCAAACTTCGTGATTTTACAAGATACATCACACGCTATGTCTGAAACAGCAGATTATAAAAATTGAATGTACATCGGGTTTCTTTCCACCAAACATCAGTATTCAAGCTATATTTTCATTTGCAGAAGGTTTTAAAATATTCTATCGGTGAAAAAATTTCCCATACATTTTGTATGGGAGAGAATTTCGCCAAAAATGAGGATTTCATATAAATTTGTATGAAAAACAGTTAAAAAGATGAAAAAATCAAAATTTCCCCGATGAAATATTTTAAAACCTTCTGCAAATGAAAATATAGCTTGAATACTGATGTTTGGTGGAAAGAAACCCGATGTACATTCAATTTTTATAATCTGCTGTTTCAGACACAGCGTGCATCATTCTGAACTGTTTTTGTGTAATCCGAAATACTTTTGGCCATTTTGGAACCGATAGGCGGATTTCACGGGAATTGGTTCCGGTGGTCCCGGGGTCAAATTTTCTAAGATGAATAAACACCATCATGCGACATATCAAACTTCATGATTTTGAAAGTTATAGAATCGATGATTGGTCATTTAGAATACATTTGGATATTTTGGAATCGGTTTACCGATTTTCCGTAATCCAGTTCCGGCGAAAAGTTTTGGAAATGGTGCAATACTGTCATTTGGAATTTCTAACATCGCGGTTTTCAAAATACACCGTTATGTGCCGAATGGAATACTTCTGGCCATTTTAGAACCGACAAACTGATTACCGGGAAATGATTCTAGCGGTCACGGGTTCCATTTTTCGAATGTGAACGAAACAGTATCATGCGACACCTCGAAATTCGTGGTTTTTCAAGATACATCATACTAAGCTGTTTTGTGTTATCCAAAATATTTCCTCCTGGTATTTCTTCAAGGCCATGGGGTTTACAAGGAATACCTCTATTGATTCTTCCAGTGAATTCTCTAGGTATTCCTTTATGGATTCCTCCCGATATTTCTTCAATATGCTTCTCTTGGGTTTTTCCTGGCATCCCTGAAGTTTCACCAGACATTTTTGCAGAGATTCCTCCAGCAATCCCTTCTAGGATTATTCTAGAAATTCCTACTATGATACCTCCCGCAATTCTTCTAGGGATTTCTCTCGAGATTTCTATTGTTTTTTTCAGGAATTCTTGGTGAGGTTATTGAAGACAATCTTCTTGAGATTCTTCCAGAAGTTTCTCCGGTGATTCCTCCAGGAATTCCTTCAGAGATTTTGGCCTGCGATTTCTCGAGAAATTCTTCATGGGATTCCTCCAAGAGTTCGTATCGGCCTACCTCCAAGAATTGATTACCTGCAATTCCTTCAGGGACTCTTTCACGAATTTCCCCGGAATACTTCTAAAGATTATTCTTGGGATTTCGCTAGGCATTCCTCTAGGTATATATTCAAAGAACATATTTTAGGATTCCTCCAAGCATTCCTTATGGGATTTCACAAGTGAATTCTCTAGTAATACCTACTAGTCTAAAGAAAAATCACTAGCAGTATCACCAGAGGCATTTCTGGAAGTATCCTAGGAAGACTATTCGAAAAAAACCAGCAAGAATGTCAAAAGAAATCCATAGAGGGTTTCCTGCAGGTATCACAATAAAACTTTCTGGAGGAGTCATAGAGGATATTCCTGAAAGAAACACAGTGGGAATCGCTTGTTGAATCCCAGCTGGAGCTCCAGGAGGGATTCCATTGGAAATTTTCGGAGAAATTCTAGGATAAAGTTTCTGGAGTAATTACTCGAGGAAACACCAAAGGCACTTCAGGAAGAAACGTAGAAAGATTACCTTGAATCATCCCAAGAGTTTTTGAAGGAACCCCAGGAAAATTATAAGAAGAAACTCTAGAAGAATTAGGTATTACAGTAAGAATTTCAGGATGAGTCCTGGGAGAAATTGCTGAAAGAACCACAGTAGGAATCGCTTTGACGAATCCAGCTGGAACTCCTTCAGGAAAGCCAAGAGGAGCTCCTGGAGCAATGCCATGAAAAATTCGTGGGGGAATCCAGGGATATAATCCCCGAGCAGAAGAAAATATCAACAGCATAATAAAATATGTTATTTTGGCTTAATAACTGAGAATGGAATCAGTAATTTTTATGTTATTAGCATAACATATTATGATATGAACTTGTCTGTCATAAGCGGCAAAATAACAAAAATCATAACAAAAAATATTCCTGGAAGACTAATTCAATAACATGTTTTGTCAGATCAATAACAACTTAATAACAGGAAATTTGTGAACTTGTTTTTGTTGTCGTATTGTTCATAACATATTTGTACATTATCTTTAGTAGGATGATAACTAAACTTTTTCTACAACAACATATATTATTGAAATGTTATCTTGTGGATATATCCCAATCTAAGCTTTTCCAGAAGCTCTTCCGGTGATTGCTCCAGGAACGTCTTCAGAGATTTTATTCAGGAATTAAACAGTTGCAACTGTGGTTCTGCCAACAAATCCTCCTAGGACTCCTTCTTGTCTTCATTAGTACCTTCAGGAGTTCTCCTAGAATTTCTCCTAGTGATTTCTTGATGTATTCAATAATATTTGCTGGGATTATTCAAGGCAATATTTTGAACAAAAAGTTCCTCCGGCGATTCTTCTAGGAATTCATTTAGAAATTTTATCGCGGGATTCCTTCACTCATTTCTCATGGGGTTCCTCCAGGAGCTCCTCGTGACCTTCCTCCTGAAATTTCAGCTGGAATTCATCAACAAACTCTTCCTGGGGTTCTTCCAACTATTCTTGCTAGGACTCCTCCAGAAATTATAACTATGAAAATTCAATAGTTCTGCTAGGGATTCTTCTAGACTTCTAGAGCCAACTCATGGTTTTTTTTTGCTGGGATCCTGCCTGGCAACCCTCCTGGAATTCTTGCCGTAATGTCTTCGGTTGTTCTTCCAGGGATTTCTCCAACGAATCATCCAGGAATTTCTCCAGAGATTTTATCCAAAGACTTTTCCAGAAATTCCTCATGAAATATCTGCAGAAACTCCTCATGACCTTCCTCCAAAGATTCCTCAACCAACTTCTCCTGCGGTTCTTCCAACAATTCCTGTCTCAGAAATTTTAACCTCCAGGAGCTCTTCTAGTGATTCCTATAGGATTTATCCTGGCATTCTTGCTGTATTACTTCCGGGAAATCTTCGTGAGATTTTTTCAGCATTTCCTCCTGTGATTTCTTTAGGGCGTTCTCTATGAGTTCCTCCAGAATACCTCTACTGGTTTTTCCAGGGACTTCTCTAGATATCCAGATATTTTTTTCTAGGGATTTTTCTTTGCATTTCTCCAGGAATTCTTGATGGGGTTTCTTTAGAAAGTCCTGCATAGTTTCCTTTAGCAATTCCTCCTAAAACTTCTGCTGAAATTAACACAATGATAAATCCCAGAATCCTTCCAAGAATTCCTTCAGAGATTTTTCCTAAGATTCTTCCTGAAGTTCCTCCGGAGATTCCTCCAGGTATATTTATCCAAGAAATTTTATCCAAAGATTCCCTCATAAATTTCTCAAGGGATTCCTCCAGGAGCTCCTATTGGCCTTCCTGAAAGAGTTCCTGCTGGATTCCTCAAATCAATGTTTTTTCCAACAATTTCATCCAGGACTCATACAGAAATTTTTACTGTAATACCTCTCGGAAACCATCTAGGATTTCTTCTTAAAATTTCACCTAAGGTTCCTTCGAAAACTTTTGAGATGATTCAAGGCAATCTTTCTACGATTCTCCCAGAAGTGCATTGGTGTTTCCTCGAGAAATTACTACACAGACATTATCCTGGAATATCTCAAAAAAAAAAAATCATGGAATTCCTCCTGGAGCTCCCTGGGATTCCGCAAGCGATTCCTATTATGATTCTTTCAGAAATGCCTGCTAGGACTCCTCCAGAAAGTTTTATTGTGATACCTGCAGGAAAACCTCTATAGATTTTTCTTGACATTCTTGCTGGGATACTTGGAGGAATGCCTCTGGTGATACTTGTAGTGATTATTCAAAAGACTAGTAGGTATTACTAGAGAATTCTCTTGTGAAATCCCATAAGGAATGCTTGGAGGAATCCTAAAGGATGTTCTTTGAATATATACCTAGAGGAATGCCTAGAGAAATCCCTGGAATAATCTTTAGAAGTATTCTGGAGAATCCGTGAAAGAGTCCCTGAAGGAATTGCAGGCAATCATCTCTTGGAGGTAGGCCAAAACGAGTTCTTGGAGGAATCCCATGAGGAATTTCTCGAGAAATCCCAGGCCAAAATCTCTGAAGGAATTCCTGGAGGAATCGCCGGAGAAACTTCTGGAAGAACCTCAAGAAGATTGTCTTCAATAACCTCAGCAAGAATTCCTGAAAAAGAAAAAAAATATAAATCTCGAGAGAAATCCCTAGAAGAATTGCGGGAGGTATCATAGTAGGAGGGATTGCTGGAGGAATCTCTGCAAAATGTCTGGTAAAACTTCAGGAATGCCTGGAAAATCCCAAGAGAAGCATATTGAAGAAATATCGGGAGGAATCCATAAAGGAATACCTTGAGATTTCACTGGAAGATTCGATAGAGGAATTCCTTGAAAACCCCATGGAGAAGGTCTTGAAGAAATACCAGGAGGAAGTATTTTGGATAACACAAAAACAGCTCCGAATGAAGTATCTCGAAAAACCACGAATTCAAAAATTGACCCCGGAATCACCGGAACCAATTCCCGTGAAAGCCGCTTATCGGTTCCAAAATGGTCAAAAGTATTTCGGTTTACACAAAAACAGTTCAGAATGATGTATCTTGAAAAATCACGAAGTTTGAGGTGTCGCATGATGGTATTGAAACATATTTAAAAATTGACACCGGAACCGGTTCCCCGGAACATCCGTAAAACTGGTTCCAAGGCACTTAGTGACCGGTATGGACTTCCAGGCATATGTTTCTATCATTCTAGTTCATTTAGGTCTAAAAACTAAACTGTTCTCATATCGAAAATTCACTTTATCCAATATGGCCAATTCCAATGACCCATTTTGATTCCGGAATAACTCCGGAACCAGGTGGCCATTCCAAAAGTCCCTGGAAAATCCCTAAACTAGAAGGATATCCGCTTCTTGTGTCAAAATTTGGTTGAAAAATATTGAAAAACAAAAAAGTTATAGCGAAAAGAGTGTTTTTTCGCACTCTCGTTAGGGGGGGGTGGTAACGGAGGGGTTACAAGGTTAAAAAATACGATGGAAGCTTGAACACTTCACTTTGATGTAGTGCCTGAAGAACTGCAGACACGAGTGCAGCATTCCTGGCACGTGGTTCCACACGCAACCTGCATGCTGTATTTCCAACGAATGCTTGCCACCTTGAAGGGTGCAACAAATCCAGCATTAAACAGGTCGTCGAATCCGTCCAAAAGAAAGACGTTGCTCCAATCCCCAGACAGCTAATAACGGGTTCGTAGAGATTGGCGAGCAGAAGCGCGCCAGACATCTCTAGACGAGGCGTAGTTTGCTTTTTTCTTCGACTGAGATCTTCCAAATGTTCAACCTTCGATTTGGCCATTACCAGGTTCACCCTTATTTCTCCGTCCAGATTCGCAGGTAGTCCGTTGCCCCGTAGATCTTGTCGCAAGCGTCACCGAATCCGTGGACTTCGCACGAGGTCACGTCTTTCCCGCATCCAATCCACCTGGGTACAGATAGTTCATCAAGCTCGCTGAGGTTTCTCTTGAACTACAGCCATTGTGACTGTAGATCACCACTTGAAAGCTCATCCCATGAGTACTTTTCTTGCCAAAATTCTTGCAGAAATAGTTTTCCTTGAACTATAACTGGATCCACTAGTCAATATGGCACGAAAAGCCGATTCGATGGCTCTGAGAGAACGATTCGATGCGTAACTGGCCCTTCAAGTCTCCAGCGGGAATCTTGATCCGCAACGTATCCGAAGCTGGCTCCCAAGTCAGACCCAACGTCGTCACCATCACCTTCTCATCCAGATCTAGAACTTACGATCATCATGTAGTTTAGGAGGAATCTTCGACAAAATTTCCGGATGATTGCTGTTCCACTTCCTCATATTGAAACCTGATCCTTGCAGAAGCTCTCGAATATCCTTGCAAACAAGTTTCCCTTCTTCAATAGTTTGGAAGCCCGCTAGCATATCAACCACGTAAAAGATGTTATTGACTACCGCTGCAGCAACTGCATAACGTTCTGCACCTTCTTCAGCACATCGATTCAAACAACAAGTAGTGAGGTACGGTGCAGAGGATGTACCGTACATAACTGTTGTTGTTGAATATCTTATGGAGAAGTTGGTGCGATGCGTGCTGCCATTACATTCGGTATATTTCATCTAAATCTCATATAATAGCATACCTGAACACTAATCGAAAAAGTAGGAGGATGCTCCGAAGACCATACTGAACAACAGGCCCAACCATCGAAACATCGTTGAGGGACACACTCAACGGAGGACAGGATGCATCGAAAACAACTCTTAGCTTAGTTATCATGCTGTTCGGCTTCAGTACAGCGTGATGCGGAATGAAATAGGGTAAATCGCCAATTGTTGTACACCTCATAAGAAGAGCATAGAGTGTGCAACAATTGCCGAGTTTTTAAGGTGTGTAATAATTGGCGATTTATCCTACTCCACACCTGAATTCTTCGTCGTCCGCCTTTACCTCCTTCGTATGTCCCATTTGAAAATACTCATGCATCGGAATGATGGCTTGAACCCTTGAAAAAGGTCCCATACGGACCAAAACGTCGGGAAAATCATAAACTAGTGTTTTCGATTCCCCTAAACGACTGCAAAGCCAACATTCCGAAGCAAAATCATCCCAGTCGTATCCAAACCAAGATACTCATGCATAAATGCCGTATACATGGCCTTCAGTTCTGAATAGGACGCAATCAGATTGAAAGTAGTGAGCTGGATTTTTGTATGGTGAGATGATCAGTTCTCCATTTCTGCAATATTGTGCGTTTAGCACTAAATTGATTTCCGAAAAAACTTCATTGACTTCCGCTGCCTTTCCTATGCGTTAAACATAACGTCGGAAGTAGTGCGCTGTACAGTAAATCTGGTTTTCTATACAGCGCACTACTTCCGACGTTATGTTTAACGCATAGGAAAAGCAGCGGAAGTCAATGAAGTTTTTTCGGAAATCAATTTAGTGCTAAACGCACAATAAAATGGTGCAAACAGCGTGGGTTATATGATTTCTTGACTAGTTTTATGCTGTTTGAGCAAAAGTTTGGCGAACTGTGTTATTGAAATAGCAAGAAAAAAAAATACAACAACACAGTTACCCAAACTTTTGCTCAAACAGAATAAAACTAGTCAAGAAATCATATAACCCACGCTGTTTGCACTATTTTATTGCAGAAATGGAGAACTGATCATCTCACCATACAAAAATCCAGCTCACTACTTTCAATCTAGTACTTCACCGATTGCTTCCTATTGGTATGCCTTCGATTTTCCTGATTTGTCCAGTATGTATTTCTTCTTTGGTAGCTGACTCGGAACTTCCCATGCGGATCTCTGGTGGTTGTCTCCTCGAAGATGGTTTCGCAGACAGACTCCTCGATGAACAGACAAGCTCTTCGTGTTGCAAGCTTTCAATTTCCAAAATTTCGTTAGCTCCTCAAAAATCTCTGTTGTTGTTACCGACGATGAAGTTACTGCACTGTAGCTCACGATAGCCGTTTTTGGTAGCTCTCCAGCAACGATCCATCCTAGTTCCGTGCTGTGGAGAATCGCACCTGACCTGAAGAGTTTCAGCTGCTCACTGAGTAGCAACTCTGAGAAGACAGCTACTCCCAAATCACATTGAACGAATCAGGTTAATTGAGGCCGATATCCGCCAGGCATAATCCTGATGGCAGATTCCACGATGACGTATCGATCTATTGCTGCGGTAGACTTGTAGTAATCTTCGGTAGAACCAGGAATTTGACTCCCCTGTCACGTACGATGGTGGTTCTGATCTGACCGTCAATCATCGTAATCCGAAAATAACGATAATTGCGAAGATCTTCTCCATGATTTTGGGCATGATTACCACCACTCCCTCCTCCTGTCTACAAATAGTTTAATACCCGCCCAATAACCCTCCATCCATAAAATTGTGATGAATTTACATGGAACAACCCCACCGAAATCATTGTAAAGTTGAATTACTAATTATTTTTTTTATTCTTAATCACTTAACCTAATTTACAGCTCTATTGTCCACTGGGGCACTACGTGAGCAATTTCAATTGACAGCTGCACTTACATTTTGTACAGCGCCTAGATTCTATTCTACTTTATCGAACTGGTTGCCTTTCTGCTGCTTTCACTTTTTCTACTTTATACCTAGTAGAATGATGAGCACAAGGATGATGATGGATGGCCGTTGTTCCTTTCCAGTCCGATTGGGGGTCCATAATGAGTAGCAGTTCGCCGATGTCCAGGTATCCGGGTCCGTTTGAGCCATGGGGCTCAGAAGAGGGTCAATGTCAGTTTCTCTCGGAGGAAAAGCAACTGACGAAAAATTGCAAGTGCCGGGGCTGGGAATCAAAGCCATGACATAAGTATTCAACGCGCAGTAGAAAATTTACATGTGATTGCTATAGACTTCGTTAGGAACAAAACCGAAAGCGATGAATATTATATTAGGTCATGGTTTTGTTAAAGCTTTGTTTCTTACCATTTCTTTGTTGTTTGGTTTCCTTCTATAGCCATGGGGTTTGGACACCCTGATCTTCTTTGCAACCTGGTGACCATTGTTCCTCAAGCAACATGTTACTTCATTGTGATATTTTAGGCAAAATTTCCTGTAAATGATACGAAAAACTACATAGCTTGTTAAAGGTTTCACTATGCAAATGTGATAAGTGAATGGAAAATTTGTCTTGACATTCAAGGAAATTGGTGTTCTTAGAACTAGCTTAATTATCTAGCTAGCTAGATAAAGAAACATGAATGGAAAGCGAAAAAATACCCGGGTCATCGGCAGCGAAGAAAGGTAGCTATTTGTACCTAGCCACACGATAAACGATAAGAGTTCGCGATTCTGCCAATACACTGATAATGCCCGCAACAAAGACAGATGCTTCATAAATCAAGCTAACAGCTAAGTATATGAGCACTACCATCACAGTGTAGTTAGCCACCGGCCGTCGTGGAGAAATAGACAAACCCAATCAAATTCGCACATCTAACTCCGTCGAAAATGGATAACGTTGAAGCGGACGTAGCGGGCTTCAGAGACGATGACGGTCGCTTCGAGTGTGACGCGCGATTCCCAGAATACGAATCGTACCCGGAACGGTTGAAAACGTTCGACGGCACAGCGTGGGATGTGGAGACTAGACGTCGCTTGACGGTAGCGGGATACTTCAACCCGGGCCGACCGGCCACCATTCAGTGTTTCTACTGTGGCCTTCGTATTGGTCAGGTAACCCCTAGGGACAACTTCTGGAAGATTCACGAGAAGTTCGGTAGATCCTGCGAGTATTTTAAGCATATGCAGGATGCCACCGGAACGCCAACGTGCTTTGACCAACGAGATGGAGAGAATGGCTGGGAGCCGTGTAAACAGTTCAGTACTTGTAGACTGTGCGTGTGGGATTTTTTAATGATAACGCCAGAGTGATGTTTGTAAGCGTTGTTCGGTGCCAACTTGTTTGGGTGACGAAACTGATTGATATTGATAGGAAATAAAGTGTAAGGCTGAACCTCAATGTTCAAGTGTTCAAATTAAAATATCACAATCTTCTACCGTCCATGTCTAGTTTTTCACAATGTACAGTAAAAAGACCTTGTTTCGGGTTTGAATATGAGACGTCTACACTATGATCCCAAGAAACAATTATCAGTTTAAGAAATGTTTCTCAAAGCAGCGTTGTTAAGCTTTATGTCGAACTATATTGGGTTTAGTTGAGATGAAACTGTTGTTCAACTCTTGTTAGCTCAGAAATGGAGAACTTGTTCAACAACAGCCGTTCTATAAGCATTGTGGATATTATTTTTATTCAATGATCGTGCCATCGTTTAACATTTGTTCGCATTTGTTCTGCGATTTGTTGTTCAACGTTTAAACCTTTTACTATTACACATATATCAGAAACTTTTCTTCAACGTTTATTAAACCAAGTTGTATGCTGTATGAATGAAAGCAAAAATTAGTTTTCTTTTGACATATTTTTTCATATGTGAATAATTTGAAAGAACTAATTATGGCCATATTTACCTATATTAACGCATCTGCTCTTCTCCAATCAGGACTACTTGAATCGGAAAATTTGAAACAGTATATGTAAACATTGATCCGAATACGCTGTCGTTTATGCGTTGCTTAAACATCGCTTAAGTTTTGTTATTCGACTAATTGTTTACATCAACACTGAAGCTGATCAATGTTTGATTAATCATGTGCGCAACGTTTATTCGTGTTAATAAAGTTTTCAGCAAGTTTTGATCAACAGCAGCGCTACTGGAGCCTAATAGTAGTTGTATGGTCACTTAGCTACGGTGCGATGTTGTTTTGCAAGTTTCTTGATTTTTCAAACATAGTTTCATTTCTCACACCCAATAAAGTTATTCGTTCTTTGTCTTCGGAACTTCAATTTCGTGTACGGCGGAAAAATATGTTATCTCCTTGAGAATCTTTTGAAAAAAGGTGGATCCTGAACCCGGTCGAGATTGATAGACTGATGTCGTGTCACGATGAAGGAACCATCAGGGGGAAAACTTCTCGACGCTACTAGTTAGAGGAACCAGCTGCCGTTTTCAAGCTCGATAGTTTTGCTGCCGTTGGTCAATGTAGTGTTAATGGTGAGACGTGATATTTTTTGAAAAGTGGTTTAATGATTTAGAGATGTTGCAAGGCTCTTATTTAATGTCAAATATTAGTCAAATGTAGCCGCAGATGCTCTTATTAGGCTCCTAATCAACAACCATGTTTACAAAACTGAAAATGGCGAACAATGGCAATTATGTTATTACACTGCTAATCAGCAGCTGAACAAAACGATTAAGACAGTATGCTTAACCCTTTGGAGCCGGAGGGGTCATATATAACCCCAACATAGAAACGGCTGTCTTCGGCGAAGTTATTGCAAATTGAGTCCTCTATTAGGGAAAAATTGGGATATTTGTATTTGGCACTTCATTGATAACCTAGAACTTCCTGAACACCATGAAATTAGGAAAAACGAAATAATTGACATACCACTGCCCATATTCGCATAGTCGATGTAACCACCACTGGCAATGCCACCGTACAAAAGTTAATATTTAACGCGTGTGCATATTTGTGACCAGTGTTATTCAATTGATCACAAGATCCAACACTTTGTTAGATGTCAACGTGGTAAACATCTTGAAATTTATATTTATTCATTGTTAAAATTCCAAAAGCATGTTGAAAAGTACAGTGGCGCTTACATCGACTATGCGAATATGGGCAGACCAGTTGTTCTAAAAGCTAAACTTGGATGTGGGTTTCGTTTATATGTATCCATTTAGCCTTCATCAAGAATATCAAAAGGTGTTTTATATTTTGGGATGTTCTAGGTGTTCCAAACTGTCCTGTAGTGAAGTCCTTCAAATCTACAATAATAATTTTATGTAATTCCACCACAACTAATAGCATTGCATAAGACACTGGTCAGCCAGGTCAGTCAAACTACCTTGGAGTTCAGGACTTCAGGTCTACACTCGTAACAGTATCCATATCTGTTAAACTGAGACACGCTACATAATCAATCGCAGTTACTGGAACAATCTGAAGTCTAAGACCTTATTATAAACCTTTAGGGCATCAAGGGTCATCCAAACTGTTCTATAATAAAATAACTTCAAATCTACAAGAATAATGTTATGTGTTTTCACCATATATAATAGTATTGTGTAATCTACTGGGGTCCGCGAAGCTCTTGAAATCTCCAATGTCATTCAGAGACATTACAGAGATATTCCAGGTCAGTCAAACTACCTTGGAATTCAGGACTTCAGGTCTACACTCGTAACAGTATCCATATCTGTTATAATGAGAAACGCTACATAATCATCCGCAGTTACTGGACCAATCTGAAGTCTAGTTGTTTATTATAAACCTTTGGGACATTCAGGTTCGTCCAAACTGTTCTATAATGAAGTCCTGCAAATCTACAAGAATAACTTTATGTGTTTTCGTCATAAATAATAGTATTGCATAGCCTGCTGGGATTCGCGAAGCTCTTGAAATCTGAAATGACATTTAGAGACACTATAGGGATATTACAGGTTGGCCAAACTACCTTGGAGTTCAGGACTTCAGGTCTACACTCGAAACAGTATCCATATCTGTTATACTGAGTAACGCTGCATAATCAACCGCCGTTACTGGAACAATCTGAAGTCTACTTTTTTATTATAACCCTTTGGGACGTTCACGGTCTTCCAAGCTGTTCTATAATGAAGTCCATCAAATCTACAAGAAAAATTTTATGTGTTTTCGCCATAAATAATAGCATAGCATAATCTGCTGAGATCCGTGAAGCTCTTGAAATCTCATTTAGAGACACTACAGCAGGGTGTCCATCCAACCGGGAAAACCGGGAAAACCCCGAGAATTTGAAATCACCGGGAAAAATACGGGAAAAACACGGGAAATTGTAAAAGGCACCGGGAAAAAATGTTTATGGTGTCTGTCTGTACTGCATTAATGGCAAGCAAGTATTGAATAGAATGATAGCAACATTAAAAGAGTTGCCAGTTGTCTATTTGTTTTAAACAGGCAGCCTCTCAGGAATGTTGGTAGTTTATGTTGGATTTCGATAAATCCATGTAAAAAAAATCAGTATACTTACTTCCTAGGCCAAATTATCAGATTTCCGAAAGATTTCCCGAAGGACTTTTTGAATCTTGCTGGGAAAATCCTGACAGCAGGATTCTAGCAAAAATACCAAAGCAGTCCACACAGGCCCTCTCAGAATTCCTGGAGAACTCAGTAAACCTGCAGATGGAGATTTTTACGCTAATTGTGGAAACTACCGACTGGTTGGCAAAATTTATCCCTCCACAATTGGCTTTTCGGTCCGGCTAAATTGTGAACGAAGTGATTCTATTACATCCGACGTTTCGGCCCTTGGTTTGGGCAAGATCAGCAATCGACGACAAACAAGTAGCGGTACCCCTATAACCTCCCTAAAGAAGGACCAAACCAAGGGCCGAAACGTCCGATGTAAAAGAATCACCCCGCTCATAATTTATCCGGACCGAAAAGCTAATTGTAGTGGAAGCGATTTTTACGTGTGAAAAAATGTGTCCGTTCCTGGAGAAATTCTGGTGATATTTTTAGTGAAACTCTATATAATATCTGCCAGAACTCTTAACCCTTTTGAGCCGTATAGTTTCGCCACTGCTGTCGTAACCTCGCCGGTATCAAAAACGTTTGTTATCGTCGGTTTCATCGCCGGGTTCATGTCCATTCCGGCTCCAAAGGGTTTGAACCTTATCCCTTTGGCAGCAATCAAGGAGGAAATTCTTGAAAATGCTTAACCGATTGTACCGATCCGCTTCTATACATAGTTTTGGAAGAGGTTTAGGTAAAATTCAAATAAAAATCTGAAGAGTAAGTACAAAACAGGAAGACTCTCTGGTGGAATCCACTAAGAAATTTCTAATTTGATATTTTTACGGCAAACATATCGGCAAACAGCTCTTTAAAAGTAATTATTGGTGCAACTTTCGGGAGATTTTTAGGAAGAACTGTTGAATATCCTCTAGATATTATTGAAGAAAAAATCAAAAGTTAATCTATAAAATTTGGAGAAAATTGGTATCAAAAGATTTTAGATTCAGCAAATACATTGTTCAAAATAACGATGGAAGCGGAACAAAAATTTACATAAAGATCATCACAAAATGTATAAAATAATTGATACATGATTTTCTTTGAAGACCAGGCAGTTTACCAACAAAAATTCGATATTTTGTATGATATTCGCCAAAATTTTCGTCAAAAAATCAAGTACAGTAACATCAATTTCAATAATATGTTCATTTCATTTCCTTGTTATACGAAGGACCTTTTCAACAGACTTCTATCGTAATAGTCACATAAGAAAGGTAAATTAACGTCGGTGATTGTGGAGTTTGTTAGTTTATCAAATCATAATTGGAGTCAGGAAATCTTCAAAATTGGTATCAAGTTATTGAAGTTATTTGTAAAAAACGCACTGAGTAGTGTCCTACTAGAACAATTATTTGCCTTTGTTCATACCCGGGAAATTTGGCCATACCCGGAAAAAATCCGGGAATCGGAAAACTGAATTTGAAAGGACACCCTGCTACAGGGATATTCCAGGTCAGCCATACTTTCTTGGAGTTCAGGACTTCAGGTCTACACTCGTAACTGTATCCATATCTGTTATACTGAGTAACGCTGCATAATGAACCGCAGTTACTGGAACAATTTGAAGTCTACTTTTTATTATAAACCTTTGGGACATTCACGGTCGTCCAAACTGTTCTTCAATGAAGCCCTTCAAATCTACAAGAAAAACTTTGTGTTTTCACCATAAATAATAGCATAGGATCTGCTGAGATTCGCGAAGCTCTTGAAATCTAAAATGTCATTTAGAGACACTATGGGAATGTTCCAGGTCAGCCAAACTATTCATGAGTTCAGAACTTCAGGTCTACACTCGTAACATCAGCTATATCTGACATACTGAGTAACGTTTATAGCGGTGACTGGACCAACCTAAAGTCTACTATACCGCAGAGCCGCGCGGAGCGCGCAAAGAGATTTTCACCCGGGTGAAAACACTCACTCAGAAATAAGGATATTCATGAAATGACTATTTTTCATTCATTTCATAACTAAATCGCATTTATGCATTAAAATTTCAAAGAAATAGATTCTCAGTGCATATATCTTATAATTAGAATGCATAAATTAACCCTCTAATACCCAAATTTTTGATTTTGATCTAAATATCATTTCTCGTCATCTAAAATCGATTTTAACATGTTTTGGAAGATGATTCTTTTTAATTCTCGATTTCGTGAATTTCAGTTTTTGATTTGTCTAATTTTTGTTTTTGAACATCCCCACACTTTCATGTTTTTCTTGAAAGCCTTTTTGGGGTACAGATTTTTTGAAATGAAAACATTTTGAGATTTTATGATTATTGTTGAAATATTTTTATTTCAAATTTTTTTCATGGAAAATTTTATTTTCTGTATAATTTTAAGGAAAATAATTTTAGAGTGTGTTCGATTCCCTTAAACTATTAAACTAGGATTGAATGATTTGGGAAAAATTTAAAATATGTTATTTGTAGCGATTCAATACAAAATAAACAATGACTTCTAAAAGGTGACTTAAACATCAATTTTTTAATGATTTTTTAAAAATATAAATACGCTCCAAAGAACACCAAAAACTATTTTGAGATATACAAAACAGTCATAAATATCAGCCAAAAATATAAAAATTTTGATTTTCCACGAAACAAAAATTACAAAAATGATCAAACTATACCCCGTCTAAAGGCGGGGTTGGGTATTAGAGGGTTAATTTAAGTAAGAGAATGTGTAATTTTTAGACTCCTGTACGGTGGCAACTTACAATAAAAGCGCCGCAGTTATAGATTCTGTTTAGAACTGTACTTTCCGTTTTTGTTAAAAGCTTTCAAGTTTTATATTTATTAAGTAATATTTGTAAAACTATTAGTGCAACTCCAGAAGTTCCGCATAAGAGATGCAGCGCAGTCTTACGTGAGTAAAACAAATCGGCCCCTTCATTTTACGTTACCACGAAGATTATCCTTATCCCATATTTAATTACATCATATCCTTTGCAGAGCACCAGATTAACACCGTGGACAGGTTCCTTTTGGTGGCTCAGGATATGGATATGCCAAATCGGAACATTCTTTGTGGGCCAGGATACTCATAGAGCCCAGCAGGTTATGGGAAGTTAAGGATTCTCAGCAGAACCAACAGAAAGTGGAAATATTGAACTTTGTCAAAATGATAAAAATTTTTAAGTAAAATAAATTTATTATTAAGCTATTTATTTTAATAAAATAAATTTATTATTTAGCTGCTAATTCACCGATTTAATATATTGAAATGAAATTCCTAAAGAAAAGCGAAATTTTACTCATATTTATACATAAAATGCATAAAATTTAGAAAATATTACAAGGAACAACTTTTTTAAAAAGTACTAAAAAATATGCATTCTGAAAACTAAATGGTATATAGTTTTGCTCAACTAAATCATATTTAGTCAGTTAATGCATGAACCCAGTCGAACCGCAACTTTGCATAGAAAATATTCATTTATGACTTTATTTATTTCTGAGTGCTCTAGTGAATTTCACTTTGAACGGCCCATGCGGCTCTGCGGTGCGATTTTTTGGCAGTTCAAAATGACATTTAGGATATTTCCAGCGGGGTAGCGCGGACGTCAAACACGAATAGATGTGCCGTAGTCCACATGAATTTGACATGTTTGGGAAATTGACACTTTTGGGCACTCTGACAGATCTGGGATGTGCACGACATTTGCGAATTAGTCATTACCATAAGGTCATTACTTAAGTAAAACGTGTAAAACTAGCAAAAGGTTACCAAAATTTGGCGTGCAATTGTTCGAAATTACACGACAACGCGGAGATAGCAAATAAATCAATAAGAAATTGTGTAATGCATCAATTTTCAGCACAAAACCATTTTGAACGTGTTTTTGTTGTGAGCTACGGGGATTCTGCCTTTTGCTGGCCCCCTGGATATTTCAACATCCTTCTATCTGATAAGATGAAAGGATTTATAATTAATGATTCGCTTGATGGTGTAAATCCAAAGAGCAGAATTTTCACGCACTCAGTGCGGACAAGCCTGCCCAAAACTGCAATTTTCATTCAGCATACGCAACACTTGGCCGTTTGACATTGGTGCCAGATCACACTTTGATATAAATTGGAATAAATCTGAGGAACTTGAGTAATTCTGAGCAACACTTCGAACACAGATTTGCTCTCGTTAGATCTGTCTGTCTTGCCCCTAGAAGGA
>NC_085137.1:437186517-437197804 GCF_035046485.1 Aedes albopictus | reverse complement strand
CCCGGAACAAAGATTTTTCTATTCTTTTTAGCGTCCAAAACAACTGTGCAAAATTTTAAAGCGATTGGTTGCGTCCCCGTATTCCGCATTGCGATTGAATTTTGTATGAAAATTAGTATGGTTTCCCGTACTTTTTTGCAGTTTACTCATAAGTTTGAATTCTTTTGTCTTATGACATTGAAATAGAGCCTATGATATGCCGAAAAACTTTGCCGAAGACCGCAAAGTGATCCGACGCCTGTGAAAAAAGTTATTCGCTTGGTAACGAAACCAATCGATTCAAAGATGCCATTTAATAGAAAATTCAATAATCTTTCGAATAAGGGTAAAAAAACTGCGAAAAGTTTGACCATTTTAAAGTTATAGCTAGTTAAGGCAATAATAGTCAAAAACATGGAAAGTTCAATAACTACGGTACGGTTGAGATTTGACCAAATGCGTAGAACAATCCTCTATCACCCTTGAAAAAGTTTGCACTCATGAACCTAGCACCCTGTAGATACAATGCATCTACATTTACTGTAAGAGGGGATAACAAATCAAGAAGAATAATGAAAAGACTGCCAGATGACGTCATGGTTTACTAGAGATATCTACGCATAAATCTAGAGAGCATATTTCCCGCTGGTTCTCTATTTTTCTCTTATTCACTCATTAGCTGAACGTACACTGAAGGAAGCTCTCCTGTAGAAGAAATCATGCTCAGAATCCCTCATGGAATCCTCAACGAAATCACGGAAAAAAAATCCGGCCGGCAGGACTCTCTGGAAGTTTAACTGAAAAAAATCCCGGGTGAAATCATAGGAGAAATCCCTTCGGGAATGTCAAAAAAGGAGAAGATTCTTTGAAGGGACCATAGCAAGAATGCTTGTGAACGTGGTCTCGAAACGCTAACGCTAGCTTGACACCTTGCGTGCGAGATGTAACAGAAACGTCAATCATGCGTAAGCATGTGCTGGATGGAAATTTAGATGTACTTCAGTTTAGTGAACGTTGTTGTGACGGACGGACGTCCGTGTTGGTTTGTGGTAAAAGCAGTGGAAAAAAAAAATCGGCTGATGGCGGATCAGCCGAAAAAGAGAGCTCGGACATCACAGGGACCACAGCAAGAATTCTGGCAAGAATACCTGAGAGACTCCGCAAGGTTCCTTGAAGGAATGTTTGAAGGAGGAATCCCTGAAGCAAACCTAGCAGGAACCCCTAGAAGAATCCTTGAAGTAATTTCAGCAGTAATCGTAGAAGGCATGCCTACTGGAACAATTGACAGTTCAAGATTTTCTAAAGCAATCCCGAGCAAGCAAGCTGAGAGGAATCTCAGCTGGAATCTTTACTGAAAGAATCACAGAAAAAATCCCGTGAGATATCCCGAGAGACATCCCTGATAAAAAAAAATCAAGAATATTTCAAGAAATACCAGCAAGAACTCCAGCACGTATACCTGAAAAAAAAAATACACTAGGATTCTCAGAATATAAATGAAATCTTTGAAAGAATAACAGGAGGAAACTGTGAAGTAATTCCAGTAGGAATCCCTAAAGAAATTCCGGCTAGAATTTCTGAAAGAATCCTTTCAAAATTTTCTAAATCAGGGAATAATTTTGATCGTGAAGGAATCCCGTAGAGATGATAGAACCCTTGGGGGAATGACAGGAATCTTGGATAGAAGAAATCCAAGAAGCAATTATTAAAGTAATCCCTGAAAAATCTCTGAAAGAATTTTTGAAGGAATCCAAGGAAACAAAGATTACACCGCACCGTTCAACACTAAATTTTGTTATGGGATGAGAAAAAAAAGAACAGGTTTTTGGGACCTCAGAAGTGCCATAGTGAAAGAATTTTTGAAAAATATTGGACCTGGCCTTCACAGTTTAAGACCGAAGTTTGTATGGAGAACTTGGGGTGTTCAATTGATATGCGCGTTAGAACGCCCTGTGCATATATTTAGGCGTGCATATAATATATGCTCGGCACGTTCTAAAGAGTATGTAAATTGAACACCCCAAGTTCTCTATATAAACTTCGGTCTGTGAAGGCCCCGTCCAATATTTTTCAAAAATTCTTTCACTATGACACTTCTGGGGTCCCAAACCGCTGTTATTTTTTTCTCATCCCATAACAACAAATTTTGTTAAATTTTGTCGAGCAGTGTTATCATTTCCCGCCGAAACCCAATCGATGAAAAAATATCACATCAAATCGCGGCGATCGGACAACTGGTACCATATTTCTTTTCGGGAGGAATCCCTAATGGAATAACAGCAGGAATTCCGGAAATAATCTTTAAAGGAGTTCAATCCATGGAGGAATGCCGAATGGAATAACTAAAATAATCTTTCCAGGATTTTTTGAAGCCATCCTTTGAAGCAGAAATCCTTGAAGGGGAGCAATCCCCACAGCAATTCCGTAAAGAGCATCTGAACGAATCCCAGAAGGAACCTTGGGAAGTTTCTCGAGGAGAATGCCTGAAGAAACCCTGAAGGAATCTCGAGTTAATCTCATCTTGTCTAATCCTTACCGTTTTACCGTCCACCTAACCGTCTTCTCTGCCCTCTATCCCAAACCGCTATCCTAATCTCTATTCTAACCCTCAATCATGCCTTCCGCTTTATCCTCTACCTTATTCGCCACCATCTTGGTTTTCAAAAATGGCGTGTGATGTGTACGAATGGCAAGAGTGTCTATTATTATTATTATTATTATTATTATTATTATTATTATTATTATTATTATTATTATTATTATTATTATTATTATTATTATTATTTATTTTTTAACAAATAAAATTTTGAAAAAGGGAAGCAAGAGTGTCTCAGTAAGATGAGTGTGCTTGCTGTCAAATCCCATGCAATGAGATCGAATTCTATTGAAATCTGGTGCGCTGTTACGGTTAGTAGTTGTCGCGCTTATATCAGAAGCCGAAGGCAGATAATCGTCATATTCTGTTTTTTCTCGAGAGGCATAATACACTATGTGGTGTTATGAAGCTCAGGAGTTTCCAAAATGGGGTAACGGGCCATGGTTATCGCTCATAATCCACGACAAAGTGCGATAAGAATGCTGTAATAAACATAGTGGCGTTGCAAAGCTCAGTGGTCCCCAAGCTGGGGGATCACGAATCATGCTAATTCCGCAAGAACCGAAAGTCCTAGGAGTAGATGAAAATGTTTATCAGTTCCAACATTTAAAGCAGCTCTTATGATAATACCGTCTACCCCCGTTGTTTTGACCTCATCTAATATGAACACTTTTTAATTTGACCCCCTCTAATCTGCACATCTTTCAAACTAAAAATGGTTCAAACGTCATTCTGGTCATGGAACAGGGTGAAACGGAACGCAGAATCAAAACAAAACAGCAAAAAGGGCTACCATCAGTGTGTTTTTCGATGCCCACAGGGTTACGAGAAGTTCAAATTAAAAAATGAACCCCGTTGGTTTGCATGAGGTGTCGTTCAAACCAACGGGGGTAGACGGTATTGTAGTGTTGCGAAGCTTAGTGGTTCCCAATATGGGACTACGGGCCATGCTTGTTTCTCAAGATCCGAAGATCCTAGGAGAAGGAATGAATGTATTTAGCTTCTGCGTCCAGCTGGTGTGTGTCCAAAACATTTTCAATTCGTCCTCCCACTAACTGATACCACAGATTTTTGCAACACTTCGGTTCTTAAGAAATTCGTGCGACCCCTGACCCCACATTGGAAACTACTGGGCTATATTTTCCAAAGTGCTCCCGGAGGCATAGAACCCGAGAAATATTTTCATTTCGTTCTCACACTTACGGTTGTTAAGAAATTGCCGTGGCCCATAACCATAGATTGGAAACCACTGATTTTTGCAACAAATCCATATCGGAGATACATACTGCTCCTTGAGATGATCAATTCGAAAAACATTTGCACTTCTTCCTAACAATTTTAATTCTTCAAAAATTCACATGGCCTTTGACCCCAGATTGGGAACCACTGATGTTTGCAACATAACTACATTACATTGTAATAAGTGCTCTCTCTGAAACGCAGAATCCGCAAAACAAGTTCACTTCATCCTCACATTTTCACTTGGCCCATGGCCGTAGGTTGGGAAACACTGAAGTTTGCAATACTGCAGAATTATTGATTGTTACATATTTAGTGACTCAAACTAAAGTAGCTTATCACATGTTCTAAATTTTTAAATTGCGGTGTTCGGCGCAATAAACACCCGCCTCTCCCCCCCAATTTATGCTCAAACTCAGTTTACTCTCCCCCTGTTTTGAGAATTTTCGAAAAAGTTTAACTGTTGCGTTTTGAGAATGTTGCCAGCCACGATCATAAGGAAAATTTGCAAAACTATCGTTGGAGCGAGGAAAGACGCACCGACACGATACTACGATTTGATTTGGCTTCAGTCGGCTGCATCCATCCTACACAAATGAACGTCTCTCACTCATTCTCTCGCCAGAGCAAAAAGATGAATCACCAAGGCGCCCCATGACGAATGACGTGATTGAGCTCCAATAGTGTAGGAACTATTTTCTGATTTCGATTTTACGTTAAAAATAAAAACCCAATTCTTATTTCACAAATATTCAGCACCAATGCAAGTTTCACTGGAAGCTACCACTTCTGTAGTCGCAGCTTATTTCATAATCATTGAATTTGCTTTCAATTCATTATAGAGATAGCACGAATGCAATGTATATACTTAAATATATACAGTAAATTTATCGTGTTAAGCCACCCTTGTACTCATTTGACGGAATATAAAACTGAGTGTTTGTACTTACATTTTGATTTGTGTTTCAAACATCAAACTTCATATCCGCACTTTTGTAGGAATATATATGTGCACTATTTTCAATCAGGGTTCCATGCTGCTCCAGTATAGAAAGTAGTGTAGTAGTATCACTCTCGCCGGCTAGTGGCAACCAACTGGCGCTTTTGCTAGTGACACGGTCTAGTAGCTGCCGGTCCAAACAGAATTCATTCACACTGACCGACCATGCGCAATCAATTAAATCTCTCGCGTCTCGCGGGCGCGGAACAGGTGGATGCGCTCTCGCGAAATCTCCTGCGGTCGTCTTCATGAATATTCGACAATGATTTTTCATAAGGGCCTAACTGACTTGATCGATTTCTCTTCATCGGCTCTCTCTTTCGCGAGTAACTTGATCAAAACAAACAAAATCATTATTCTTTTTGTTTATATAGCAACATGTAGTCGTCTTCTTCGCATTTCAACCAAAAAATCTTTGGAAAACTCAATACACATTATGTTATAACACAAAGAGAGGATCGATGAAGAGAACTCGAAAATGTCAGTTAGGCCCAAATGAAAAATCAGTGTCGATATATTCAATTGGCTCTCCCGCTAATTTTGTTATCATTTCGATGCAGAGAATGTCAATGTGAGTTGGTCGATTTCTTGGAACCCATATGATATTATTAATACAACTAGAGTGTACCGTAAACCAGAGTATCATTGATCAGCAGGGTAAAGTGGATCGGCTTAACGAACCTCATGAAATGTTCAAATAAACATTTTTATTGATGATGATGAACCTGAACGTGTTTGTGAAATATCTGTAAGCAAATAAAAATCCAGTTAAAGTGTATCAAACAATTGTCCGTACAGCAAATTTTTTGTCAAAATAATTTTTCATTGAAATGTTAATAACTTTTTTATGTGTTAATCAGAAACGCTGAAATTTTGACCAATCATGAATCATATATTAAAGCTTCATTGGTAAAATTTTGAGCGAGATCGAATATGGTTTCTGAAAATTATAGAACTTTTAGTAAAACTTATAAGAATATTGAACACATTTTTAAAACATTATTTCTTTTTCCTCCCCTGTTGGGGAAATTAAGCCACTGCGTCCAATAGGCTGAACTTTTGTGGCATAAAACATTATACTCGATGAAATTTTTTTCAATTTTTTTTGTGTTACAGCCTAAAGGCTAAGGCTTTCATATACAGCAACGTTTGAGGTTTTATATTCACTACAAAAAATATGAAAAATTTGCATATGTAGTTGACGATGGCGCCTTTCTCGTGCCTTCGAAAACACATTTCAGCAAAACTCAAGTGACATGTTGATAAATATCGCACTTTCATACGTTATACAAAAATCCATTACATGGCACCAGAAATCATATCGTTTATGTGGCTTTGATGTTTGAGCCTCAAACTCTTAAGGACATATATGAGCGAATCCAAAGATGGCTGTCACAATGGCTGCCTTGCAAATACCGAAAGCATGGATCTCGTCTAAACAACAAACAGAGCTGAAGAAGCAATTATTATTATTATTATTTATTTACGACATTTTACCCAAAAGTGAGCATTCGTGTTGGGCGAAAAAGCAATGAGCAGCCTTGCTCAGTCTAGAATTCGTCCCTATTTCAAATAAACCCATGTGACATGGATTTAGAGCTTAAAACGCAATTAAACAGCCACCATCCATAATTTGGAGCAGCCACCTTGGTGTTTGGGTCATCATTTTGCATATTGCGGTCGCCATTTTTGGACTCCAGACATCTTCCTTATACCAAATATACCCATATTACATGCATTTAAAGTTTAAAACTGCTTTAAACTACCGCCGTCTTAAATATGGAGCCGCCATTTTGGATTTTAGATCGCCCTCTCGGAAATTGTGGTCGCCATTTTCGGACTCCGGATATCTTCCTTATTCCCAATTCACCCATTTTTCATAGTTATAGGTCCTAAAACTCCATTAAACAGCCTCCATCTTCAGTTTGAAGCCGCCATCTTGAATTTGAGACCGCTATATTGGATATTCAGGGCGCCATTTTCGGACTCCAAACATTTTCCCCATACAAAATACCCATATTGCATGATTTTAGGGCCTAAAACTCCGTTATACAGTTGCCATCTTGAATTTGGAGCCGCCATTTTGGATCTTAGACCACTATCTTGGATATTCAGGTTGCCATTTTTGGACTCCGGACACCTTGTCCATACAAATTATAACCATATTGCAAGGTTTTAGAGCCGAAAACTCCACTTTAAAACCACCATCCTGCATTTGGAGCCGCCATATTGGATTCTAGACCGCCATCTTGGATATTGAGGTCACCATTTTTGGACTCCGGACATCTTGCCCATACAAAATATACTCATATTACATGGTTTTAGGGTCTAACACTCCTTTAAACAGCCTCCATCTTGAATTTGAAGCCGTCATCTTGAATTTTAGAACGCCACCTTGAATGTTCAGGTCGCCATTTTTGGACACCGGACATCTACCCCATACAAAATATATCCTTATTGCATGGTTTGGGGCCTAAAACTCCGTCTACAGGCGCCATATTAAATTTGGAGCCGCCATCTTGAATTTTGACCACCATCTTGGATACTCAGATCGCCATTTATGGTCTCCAGACATCTTCCCCATACAAAATATACCCATATTGCATGGTTTTAGGGCCTAAAACTCCATTAAACACCCGCCATCTTGAATTGGAGGCGCCATCTTGGTTTTTAGACCACCATCTTGGATATTATGGTTGCCATTATTGGACTCCAAACATCTTCCCCATACAAAATATACCCAGATTGCATGGTTTAGGGCTTAAAACTCCATTATGACGAATTTCGCACCAACTCGTCTTCGGGGTTGGCAGCACCCCCTCAGAATGTTATGAAATTTTGTAGGTTTCAAGACTTTACCTTTTCAAGCAACTTTGCGTATTTTGTTTTTTCAAAATAAACCTAGACTAACATTTAAAAAGAGCCAAAGTTCTTTAACCGTTTTTTTTCACAAAAAATAACTCGAATATGATAAGATGTACAAAAAAGTGATGTATGGGTGACTTTTAGAGAATTGTCCAAGCTTTCATGAAAAAATATTTAAAAAATTCTAAATACATTTTTACACGCTAAAAAATATATTTTTAAAATTAAAAAAAAAAAGAAAAGACAATTACACCGTCTTCGACCTTGCGGCCTCTACAGACTGAACAATACTAACATTTGACAACGGACAACACATATAACACCCAGTGGCCCAGTGGAGAATTTTTCGTTTGACGAAAAGTTTTCCCCGACTGGAGCGGGAATCGAACCCACACTCCAAGGCTTACGAGACACCTAAACGACTGACGCCGCTAACCGCTCGGCCACGAAGCCCACCAAAATTAAAAGTCAATTTACAGAAAATGCCCACTTTTTTATGTTATGAATTTTTTTTCCAAGAAAGTCAATATTGTTGCCTAACTTTCCTCCATACATCACAAGATGGGCACTTTTAAGGAAAAAAAGTTTTTCTAACAAAAACTTTTTCATGTTAGTTTCTTTAGCGTGTTGCGCATTAGCCGTTTTTTTTACAAAAAATATAACTCGAATATGATAAGTTGTACAAAACAGTGATGTATGGGGGACTTTTAGGGAATTGTCCAAGCTTTCAAGAAAACATATATAAAAAATATAAAAAAATGTTTTACACGCTAAAAAATATCTTTTCAAAATTAAAAGTCAATTTACAGAAAAAGCCCACTTTTTTTTGTTTTGAATTTTTTTTTTCCCAAGAAAGACAATATAGTTGCCTAACTTTCCTCCATACATCACAAGATGGGCATTTTTAAGGAAAAAAAAAATTCAAAAAAAAAAACTTTTTCATTTTATTTTTTTTTGCGTGTTGTGCATTAACTCGTACAGTAATGTATCTAGAATCCTAATGACAATCCATTAAAACTTAATGGGCTCAACTACTTTTTTAATATCTTAACGTGCTTGACATTGAAAACGTGCTTGATATTGGAAAGGGCTCAAGACAAATTTGCTTTTAGGGTTTTATATCAATGAAAACGCTTGTGTATTGATGAAATATGTACATATGTATATGTGTATTCAATTATTTTCTTTTCTACAATATATACATCCTTCTTTTATACATTCTATTGTAACGTTTTTTGAATATTAGATCTTTAGTCTATCTGAAACAAAGTAAACTTTTTTGGATTATCTTTTGAATTCGAAAACTTCTTCGCTTCAATTTGATTTTCAGAAATTGGCACAAATGAATGAAATTTTTGTGTACCAGGTATTGTTTTTACGTGACTGTATGTGTATAGTTCTTCAAGTTCATCCGTCATTTTTGCATATTGTTCATTTGAAATAAAGCAGAAATTCTATTTTGTTATATGTATATCTGACTGTTTAACTGCCCAGTCATACAGTTCTCGAGGAGTTGTGATTGTGTTTCCATAATCTCGAGCAAGATTCTTTTTTATCCCGCAAAAATGAGGATTGTTCTTTATAAATGAAATCATGAGTTATAAGCTTATCAACTTTTTCTACAAAATACGGAACAAACTCGTCTATAGTCTTAGTAATAGTTTCCAAATTGCATCGATCAGTGGTTAGCCATTGTTGAAATGCAACCGATTCTTTATCATTCGCTTCTAATAATGATGTTAGTTCACTGGTTCTAGGCACACAATAATACAATTTCAGCAAACAGAATGCTGTTTTAAGCATTCAGATATCAAAACAAGCTGAGAAACAGGTTCTATTCCAGTTGGGATGTAACGCCAAGAAAAAGAAGGCACCCAATCAAACAAAGTTGTAATGCCCATTGAGTGTTATTAAATGGGTATAAGGATTCTTGATACATCCTGTACGAGTTAATGCGCAACACGCTAAAAAAATAACATGAAAAAGTTTTTGTTAGAAAAACTTTTTTTCCTTAAAAGTGCCCATCTTGTGATGTATGGAGGAAAGTTAGGCAACAATATTGACTTTCTTGGAAAAAAATTTCAAAACATAAAAAAGTGGGCATTTTCTGTAAATTGACTTTTAATTTTAAAAATATATTTTTTAGCGTGTAAAAATGTGTTTAGAATTTTTAAAATATTTTTTCATGAAAGCTTGGACAATTCTCTAAAAGTCCCCCATACAACACTTTTCTATAGGTCTTGTCATTTTTGAGTTACATCGATTTTAAAAAATTCTCCGAAAAAAAGTTAGGCCCTCTTCAAATGTTACTCTTGAAAAATTTCGAAAATTTAAGTATGCAAAGTTGCTTATAAAAACCTAGTCTTTATGCCCACCAAGTTTCATTCGATTCTGAGAGGGTGTTGCCAACCACTGGTCGAGTTGGCGCGAAATTCGTCTTATACATCCGTCATCTTGAATTCGGTGCCGCCATTTTGGATTTTAGACCGCCATCTTGAATTTTGGACCGACATCGTAGAATTTTCGGTCTCCTGTGTTAATATCCGCACAAAATTTGTCAACTATGCTGAAGGTTACAAAAATCGCCGCAGTTTGATGGGTCGCATGATGGGGCTTGGTCAGAGACTTGGTTCAGATTTATATGTGGCCAGTTCTACCGCTGCTGGTCCAGATCACTCAAATGGCCATAACTCCGGAACGCCTTGACCGATCTGGATCATTTTAAATAGCAAACAATGCGGTAAAAATCCGGTTCGATTCGAGTTATAATCCGAAAAATCGGCCAATGGGAAGTGGCATAAAAGTGAGTGACCTTTTTGTACACAGACATACATGCACACATACACACATACACACATACACACATACAGACATCATCTCAATTCGTCGAACTGAGTTAATTAGTATATGTGACTTGACCCTCCGAGCCTTCTATCGAAAATTTGTATTTTTGGGTGATCATATAGCCTTTCAGTACACTTTGGTGTACGAGAAAGGCAAAAATGCCATATTTTGCACATATAATCTTCCAAAGCGTTTTCCACCAATAAAAGTGCATTAACTGAACGAAAAATGCATAGGACCTACTCTTCATATGTAGTTTAGTAGGTCCTGCATAAAAATATTACATTAAGAAAGTTTAAAAAAGTTGAAAACACTTGGCACTTTTATTGATCAAAATATAATAAATTTCCAAATAATTCTCTGAACATATACAGATTTTTCATATTTTTTTGTAGTGAATATTGAACCTCAAACTTTGCTGCACATGAAAGCCTTAGGTATAAGCTGTAACACAACAAAGATTGTAAAAGTTTCATCAAGTACATATTAAGACATAATGTTTAAAAAACGTGTTCAAAAATCTTATAAGTTTTAGTAAAAGTTCTATATTTTTCAGAAAACTTATTCGATCTCGCTCAAAATTTTACTAATGGAGCTTCAATATATGGTTTATGATTGGTCAAAATTTCAGCGTTTTTGGTTGACGTATAGAAAAGTTATAAACATTTGAGTGAAAAATTATTTTGACCAAAAAATTGCTGTACGAACACTGTAGTACACTGTAGTACACTGTAGGTACTGTTCCTTTTAATTCCAACTAGTCA
>NC_085137.1:437173051-437186494 GCF_035046485.1 Aedes albopictus | reverse complement strand
CTGCACGTAGGGGGATTAGGGGCATAATGGACACCCTAAGCAAATGAGTATGTTAGGCCTGTATAACAGAGTAAAACTTAACATATTATCAGTTGGCTTACAACTTTAACTTGTTTCCTACGTATTTCAATCATTTTCAGCTGGTAGAATGTCATTATTGTGAAGAAATAATGAATTGAAAACCGTGTGTTTTTTGGGGCTGGCAGAAAAGGTACGGGGCGAAATGGACACCCATCGGGGCATAATGAACACCCCTGCATATTTCATGCTGTATCTTTTAGAATATCGACCAGTTAAGTAATTTGCCTACGGAGATCAATGCCACAGATATAATACTCCATCTTAGACGAGTTTACATATCATCAAAGTTAATTAAATAAATTTTAGACTAAAATAATCGGATTGAATATTTTCAAACTCTCTAAAACGCCTAACAGTATGCAACCCGTGTACATCCAGTCATAATTGCCAGTGTTCATTTCGCCCCGAATAGACTACAACATTGAAATTGCTATTTTCAGTGTGTTCTGATCAAAAATATAGTACTTCATCCATTGCTAAATCTACGTATACATGTAGATTAGCTAACAATTCACTTGTTTTTATGGTGGACACACTCAATCACTCGTAATACCTTATTAGCTGCTGCTTCGAAATTATAAGAAATCCACCATATGAAAAACATACTTCAATTTCAATGATATTTTAGTTATTTTTAAGGAATATAAATGGTACCGTAAAACGGGGTATCTTTGATAATGCGGGTAACTTTGATAGTGCGGCAGGCATTGTGTAATTTATCTTATAACTATGATTCCTTCAACCAGTTAAGAAAAAGGTAAACGTAAATCAATTCTATACATATGAAAGTTCATCTTAGACGTATTTTCATTAAAATCTAGTTTATATACAACTTTTTGGACAAAAAATAAAAAATGTTGATATTTTTGTCATTTATCAACCCTTTCAAACAATCTGCTATACGACTTCGATACAACTATTTTTTCAATGAATAGACTCTTATTCTCGATAGATTCATCATAGTAGATTCCAAATCTGGCCTTGAATATCTTAACGAAGTGTGTTTTTACGAAATGGAAGCAATTTTGTAAATTGGGATATTTATCTTAATACATTGATAAACGCCTAAAAGTATGCAAAGCCCTTGTAATTTCATGTAGATAAATAAGTGTTGTTCAAAATTTGTTAATAAAACATTAAAAAACAACCCAAAAAGAGAAAATTAACCATGAACAGCATGTAATCATATGTTTATGTGCCGTTAGGCATTTATTATTACAAAGATAATCATTTTTGATAGCTAAATTTATTGTGTTTTGCACTCAATACTCCACAAACTCATTTGTATATGTAGAATTAAGTAAAAAATCAATGTTTTGATATAAAAATTCTATCTAATATATTCCACAAGCCTTCTCTCATCATGTTCATACTCCTAAGATTTCAAACTGTGATTATTTTTTTAGATTTGATGTATTTTTAGGGCATTATCAAAGTTACCCCAAAATGAAAATCTGATTTTCGATTATATGAAAAACTAAAAGTTATCCAAAATATTTCAGATTATCGAATCTTTCAATTGCAATTGATAACTGATACCCCAGTACTTGTTTTAAAAATATAAAACTCGGGGAAATACTGTTACATGTAAAAATATTGAGAAAATTCGCTGTAAAACTATCAAAGTTACCCCATTTTACGGTAACCAAAAATGATAAGCAACTTTCTGGAAGTTTTTTGATGAGAATATAGAAAATTCCGTCATCACCCGGAGCTTTCATATTCTTAAGTGCCCCACACAATGCATCCGTTTGCGTGTGTGTGACAGTAGTTTGACACATTTCCCATGGGAAAACTGTCAAAAAAACGCAAACCTCGACGGAACGGACGCTATGTGTTCCAGCCTTTAAACTTCTTTATAATAGATCTCACTTCGTCCAAATCAGTGCCCAATGAATTGTCGAAAATATTCTCATGATTGAGAATGTTTTCGAATTCGCGGGCAACCTGATGTTCTATTGGGCTGGTGAGACCTATACTGAAATTATGCGCACTTTCAAACTGTTTGGCAAGTTGTTGTCCTTTTTCAGAATTAGTTAACCTTTCAGGACGCGCGCCATCACGCAACCGAAACTGCACCGCGCTCACGCTGTATACGACGAGCGAGGTTTTTAGGTAGTGTTGTACTTTTTACAACAGCGCGCGTGCTGAAGGGTTAATAATATTTTGATATCCTCTTTCAGCGCAGGAATAGGCTTCTGAGGTTTTTTAAAAACTTATGTCAATTTCCAAAACGCCTTAGCGCCGGGGTTTAATTGACAAACTTTATTTGCAAAATTTTTGTTTCTCAATTCGGTGAAACGTTTTTTAATTTCCTTCTGAAGATCCTGCCAGATTACTTTCAAAGCAGGATCTCGAGTTCGTTGGAATTGCCTTCTTCTCACGTTATTAAGACGGATCAGAAGTTTCAGATCGTCGTCAATAATAACTGAGTCGAATTTGACTTCACACTTTGGTATTGATGCGCTTCTAGCTTCGACTATAGTACTAGTCAAAGTTTCGAGGGCATTGTCAATATCAAAATGTGTTTCCAATGAAACATTAACATCTAAATGGCTATCGATGTATGTTTTATATGTATCCCAGTCAGCTCTGTGATAATTGAAAGTAGAGCTAATGGGATTAAAAATCGCTTCATGGAAAATTTTAAATGTTACAGGAAGATGGTCAGAATCAAAGTCAGCATGAGTAATCAATTGGCTACAATGCTGACTTGAGTCAGTTAAGACCAAATCAATTGTTGAGGGATTTCTAGCAGAAGAAAAACAAGTGGGGCTTTCGGGATATAGAATAGAAAAATATCCTGAAGAGCACTGATCAAATAAAATCCTGCCGTTTGAATTGGACTGAAGATTATTCCACGAACGGTGTTTCGCATTAAAATCACCAATTATGAAAAATTTGGTCCTGTTGCGAGTTAATTTTCGCAAATCAGATTTAAGAAAATCTATTTGCTGGCCAGTGCATTGAAAAGGCAAGTAGGCCGCAATGAAAGTATGTTTACCAAAGTTTGTTTCAACAGAAACACCCAAAGTTTCAAAAACTTTGGTTTCGAATGATGAAAAAATTTGGTGCTTGATGCGCCTGTCAACGATGATAGCAACTCCACCACATGCTCCACCTAGGCGATCATTTCTATAAATAAAATAGTTTGGGTTTCGTTTGATTGAAGACCCAGGTTTTAGATAAGTTTCAGTAATAACTGCAATATGCACATTATTAGCTGTTAAAAAATGGAATAGCTCATCCTCTTTGCCATTTAGAGAACGAGCATTCCAATTTAAAATGTTCAAAAATTTATTTGGATCCATTACCAAAACGTAATCCAATCACTATTTTATTTGTAAATTTAACACCAACCTGGACTGCTTCAGTCATAGTTTGAGTTTTTAACATTGCATCAATCATTTGTTGCAATTGTTCAGATAAAAAGTCAAAATCGGAAGCAGACATGGCTGAATCAGGAGTTGGAATTATTTGAATTTTGCTTACCCGCAGCCACATGGGCATAGGTAGCTCGATTCGTTTGAACAAAATTAGAAATATTACTCACTCCACTACTGGAGCGTAAATTATTCGCTCGAAGGTTTGTTTGGTGGTTAACTACCTCCGGCGAATAGGTACGAGCGGTATGAAAATTATTCAACCGATCGTTGATGGAAGAATTTGTGTTGTTAGAAATTCTACCTGCAGAGTTTCGGGTACGACTAGCGTTCCCATTCATCTGCCGGGCACGTGATTCGACAACTTTTTTGCGGATAGGGCAATCCCAAAAGTTTGACTTATGGTTGCCACCACAATTCGTACATTTAAACTTCCTGGTATCTTCCCTTACCGGACAGTCGTCCTTGGCGTGAGAAGAACCTCCACAAATCATGCATTTAGCATCCATGTGGCAATGTTTCGTTCCGTGCCCCCAACCTTGGCACTGACGGCACTGAGTTGGATTCTGGAAATTTCCCCCAGGCTTACGAAAATGTTCCCATGTCACTTGGACAAGAAACATTTTCTTCGCCTTTTCCAAATATTTCAAGTTATTTAGATCACTTTTGTTGAAGTGAACTAAACAAAATTCTTGAGAGATACCCTGCTGAGGATTCTCAGAGCGGGTTCTCTTTTTCATTTTTATTACTTGGACTGGAGTGAATCCAAGTAATAAGTTGAGTTCAGTTTTGATCTCATCAGGTGATTTGTCATCACTAGAGAGACCTTTTAATACGACTTTGAACAAGCGTGCAGACCTGTCGTCGTATGTGAAAAATTTATGCTTCTTCTCAGTAAGGTACTTGAGAAGAAGATCCCGATCTTTCAGGGTTTCCGGCAATACGCGGCAGTCTCCTTTCCTGGCAATTTGGAAGGAAACCTTGATTCCCCTTATGGAGTTCAAGATCTCCTGCCTAAAACCAGCAAATTCACAGACGCTGACCAGGATTGGCGGCACCCGTTGTTTTTTAGCAGAAATTGAAGTACCTGGGCTAGAGGCATCCTCAATTTGCTGTTCCGAAAAATTGTTCAGCGTTTCATAAGGATTACTCATTTCAACGAAATTTTCATACGAAACAATTGTTTTAGTAGAAGGAAGCGGAGAAGCCGAAAGTTCTCCTTTCCTTCTAACTTTGCCGCGTTTAGCGACAGTTTTGAAACCGACTTTTTTGGAAGGAAGCGGTGAATTCAAGGATTCACCCTTCCTTTTGTTCGATGATGCAACCATGATTTAAGGTGAATATATAACGAAGCCACACACGAGGAACCAAGAGATGAATTGCGCTGAAATTTTGATCGAATGGTGACCCGCTGGTGGTGATCAATCGATCAACTTTTCAGCGCAAACCAAACCTCGGTTCTTCAGCTTCTTTGTGCTTTTGAAAATTCGAGGTGTGGCTTCGTTATATATTCACCTTAATTAGAAGCGACCTTCCAGGAGGTTTTTTCCCTAATCGGTGTCCAAGTAGGATCACCACCGTTTCACGGAATTTGACTTCCGTAAACGGGTCCAACGAATTATCGAAGGCACGGGTCCAGGCAAGGATCGAAAAGGAATCAGTAGGTATAAATTTAGCGCTGAAAAGTGCTATTGTGGGTAGTACTGAGAAGTACTGAATTGCTTTAGGTAGTAAAACTTCCTGCAGCAGAGAGAGCTTACGTCCGCACAGCACAAGAGTACGATGCGAACTGTCAAGGTGTAGAATGTTTTCAAATATTGACTATGTTGAAATCTTTCTACCCCTTGAAATCTTCTCTGCGGTACATGCTGCGCAGTTGGCCTGGCCGTTAGACAAGAAAAATGATAGACTTGAAAAGTCTTCATTTTCCAGGATGCATTCAAGTAATGGCTGCGTTAGTGTGAGATTAGATCAGATTAGATTAGATAAAAGAATAATAGTATTTCCGAAAAGTATGCCAGAGATTTGAAATTTCAAGTGCTTGCAGGACATTTTCTCGAAATTATTAAAAAACAGATGATCCGGTCTGACTTGACGCCGACCATATAGAGTGTATACTAGCAGGTTATTTATTTTCAATAAAATTATAAATAACAAATTACAAATAAACAGGAATTCTATGAAAACTAACAATATGTTAAATGAAAGCTTTGAATATATATATTGTGGGAAAAATGCAAGAACTGGACAGCCAAAATAACTAGCTAATTCACTGATTAGCATAGTAGATATATTATTTTTGTCCTTTTTACACCATAACCATGAACACCAAGTACTTCGGAGCTAATTTTTTTGACTGATTAAGAGATATTAGACAAAGTGTATCTCGCTGATTTTCGTATCCATTTGTTAATCGATTCAAGTTCTTTTGGCAGTTAACAAAAGATACAATATTCCAGAATATTTAAGCTATTTTTTTTAAATTTCACACAAGTTTCTAGAAGGTGTGTGGCATTTCTGGTAGTTTAGTCCATGATGCTATTTTGGAAACCAATCCACTAGATGCCAAATCCACAATATTTTCTAGAACTTTTGGTCCATCACACAAAATAAATCTGTTAAATACAAATAATACAACAATAGTTTTAATAAGTGTAAGAAGGGTTCTGTTCACCATCGATGGATTAAATCGTTTTTTTTTCTTACTTTGCAGTGATCGTTTGCCTGATCGCACCCGTTGTCGTTCATGGTAAGCTATTTTGTAAACAATACGATTCAGCGTTGTAAGGTCACTTTCGTGTTTATGGTAGGCTGCATCCAGTCTTTTCTGAAGCTTTTTCGTCAATTTTTTGGGGTGAGCACCACAATGAAGCGATCGTTTAGTTTTCAGATAAGTTTTCACCTCTATATTTTTGGGACACACGAGCAAATTTACCGGGTCGTTGATGTTGAAGCCACTCGTGGTGATTGCCGAGTGAAGCTTGATTTTTTTGTGGATCAAGTGATGCTCTTGTGTTTGGTCGGTCGTTGCATTGTTCATTAAATCGGAGTCTTTACAGTTTACTTCTTCGAATATTTGTTTGTATGTTTCGAAATTATCATTGAACTTGGAAACACGTTTGTCCAGTTTACGTAGTTTCTCTGGCATATCGCCTCCGTTGAACATGGAAACACGCTTGTCCGGTTTAGGTTGTTTCTGTGGCTCATGGTCTCCATTGAATATTCTATGCGGTGCAATTCGCTCTAGTTGCACCCGTTTTTCATATATTTGCTCTGCTTGGCGAGGATTGTTTTTGATTTGCTGAATCATTTTGTTGCGTAAGTCCGCTGCATTGTTGACCTGGAGCGATTCTTTTTCAGTTGAACTTAGCTGCGCTACAACTGCGTCTATAGCACAGGAGTTGGTTCCTGAAGGAGTTACTTTCAGGTTGGGGTCCAAAGGTGTGAAGTGTCCTACCGGGTGATCTTTGGACGGCGCAAAATGTTTTATATTAATAGGTTTACCAGGCAGTTTGCTTTCCACTATATACTTCAGTTTGCGTTTCTCATCGTAAACGTAGATTGGAGCATTTATTGCTCCTGCGGATAGTGCTAAACTTGTAGTGTCGTGCAAGTGATCATCTTTTGTAACCATTTTAATCATCTTAGTAGTTTCAGGACCAAGACCTTGAGTTTTTTCGTTTGGAGTTTCGTTCAAGGCGGAGTTTGCCAAAGCATTCGATTCACTACGATTATCTCGTTCGGTTTCCATCTCTTTTCTTAGGTTGGAAATCGATTCTTCCATTTTCCTAAATAGTCTTTGATTAACTTGCGAAGAAATTAATGCAGGATTGATTATGCTTTCACGTATAGAAGCCGTTAGTTTATTCGTGATTTTTACTTTGAAGACATTGGCTAGCGTTTTGGGAGTTGACGCTTCCCGATAAGTCGAACGAAGTTGTGCATTTGCTGACACTTTCGAACTGTATACTGTGTCTTCCGTGACTTGGTGTACACCAATATCTGAATTTTCGCAGTCTATGACTGGAGCACTGGCTACGTTTTGATAAAAAGCTTGATTATCATTTTTATCACTCAAGTTTGATTTACTAGATTCATCAATTTGTTCATTGATAGACTTCTCGTGAGAACCAATTTTCTCGTTGAATTTTTTAATGAAATTTTCTGTGTATGTGTTGAGGGTGTATACACATAGTCCAACTCCCGCGACATCCAAGACGTTTCCAGCATTAGGCTCTGATTTAGCTATGACACTTTTTGCGATGCTCTTGAGCATGTCAGCACATTTGTTGATCTCCTTATCTTTTAGCAACTCCATTCCCTCTTTTATGAACAGCTGTTTCCAGTAGCTACTTCCGTTTCGCTCGTCTTCTTCCAGAGCCTTAACTACCAATGCATTCGAAGAAAGTGCCCTTATTAGCACACCACTCACTTTCGTAGTAATTTCCTCTTCCAGTTTGTTCATGAAATCCTGATCGATGCAATACTTGCCAGCTTCGTTCAAACACTTTTTTACAACACCCTTCCCTAATGCTGAACTAAATTCCTTCATGGCCAATTCCACGCCTCCTTGTGGCGTTGCAATTCCTTTGGCTATGTTATAACACGTTTTTGAAACGTCATTTAGTCTAGATTTAAACCCCATAAACGTGTTCTTACCGGCTTGTTTGAGTGTTCCTATTCCGAGATTTCCGGCTTCTTTGGCCGTTTGTGTGATGGAAGCAATGCCAGAGCAAACGATCGACACAGCAATGCTCACCACTTTCTGAGTCGCCCAGGCTGCCCAACTGAACGTTCCTTTGATTGCTGCAGTTGCGGCCATGATTAGATCCGTTACTCCTTCCATAATCAGTCCCGTACCCAGAAATCCTGCGGTGTACATGACTATCAGACATCCAGCGGCGATTTGGGCAACGCCAATCAAGGCAACGGTTACAATGCTACCCCATGGTCTTGGAAGCTTTTCTTCAATTGTGTACAACTTCTTCAGCCCATTGCCGTATGCTTCGCGGATTGCTTTTGCATGATCTTCTGAGAGCACGTCGTAAAGATGTTTGAGAGTGACCTTGACGTTGTTATTGTTCTTCTGTGCCATCGCAATAACTTCGCGCGCTTGCCGGATGTAGTCTTCTTGCTGGCTCAGGATATCTAGCTGGTGTTGCACGTGCTGGGAGGTTTGTTCTAGGCATTGATGTTGGTTGATCAAAGTGTTAAAGGTCAACAGGTTCGGACGGTACACGGATTTGATTAGATCCTCTGCTTTTCTTAGTTCGTCCAGAGCATCTTGTTGTTTGATACCTTTGTTCTCTGAATATGACAACAGCGTCTGTGCCTTGCAATAACGTGCGTTCACTGAGAATACGGGATCTAGATCGATAGCTCTGTCGTAGCACATGATCGCGTTCTCGAAATGGCGTGCGTAGAGTTGTTCGTTCCCCTTGAGCACGTAGAAGAAAGGATTACGCACAAGCTTATCCAGTGAGGCACGTTGATGAGTTGTATCTTCAAATTCATCCCTGAACATGACTATTGCTTCTTCAGTTGATGTCTCATCTTCGAAGAGCTTACTTTTCAACCAGAGACCCCAGGATTCCTCAAGTGCTTTTCTTTCGAAAGTTCCCCAGCCGAAGCGCAAAGCCAGCTCACTGACCTTTGGGTTGAATTTCTCACCATTTCTGAAGGCGCGAAGTTGATCTGGCTGCTTCAATGAGGATTGATTGGTGCAGTACTGTTTCCAGACATTTTCAGCGTAACGTTCCTTAAATGCAGGCAACTCTTTTGCTACCTTTGTCTTTGCCTGAGATCGCAGATCTTGCATATCCTCTTCTGTCAGTTTACCTCGTTCTTCTGTACTAAGACTATTTAGTGCAGCTGATACTAACTCTTCCTCCCAAATTTTCACCTTTTCTGAAATTTTCCGAGAATCCAGATGGTTCGCTGAGTAATCAATCCACCCAACGATGAGCAGATCCCATATGTGCATTTTCCTTGTTTCGTCCATACTTGGCAATAGTTCGTTTTCCAGCAAGCAGAACCGACTGAATAGACAGTCTTGGATGAGCATCTTCTTAGCGTCGTTGATTGCCGCGGTGATTGCTTTAGCCTCACGCTCTTGTCGCATCTTCTTCAGTGATTCCATCGGTAAGTTGCCGACATCATGCGTTATCAATTGCGCCATGCCTCGTTTCCCTTCGCGAGCAGTTCGACCGACGTTCTGCATTTCAACGCGAAAGCTCTCCGGTAAGAATGTCACCAATACACACATGCCTCCGTGTTTCTCCACGTTTTTCGATGTTTTGATATCAGTTCCTCGACCCGCAATGTTTGTGGCAACAATAATCTCTCCGGAGTCGACCGCATTTTTCTCGAATTTTGTTTCTTCTCCGGTATAAATGAAAATCTTGCGGGAATCATGCACTTTTCTTAGCAAATTGGCAATATTTCGAGCTTGAGTGATGTATTTACATATAACGAGGACTGCTCGATTATTTTGCGCATGATATAGGGCATTTTCCTTAACGCTTTGATACCATATTTCTGCATCGCATAGAACCAACGGTGCAAGTTCCTTGCATCGATATCCTGACATTTCATTGTTTGTAATATCCGTTGTTTTATATGGTGGAATTACGATCATATCTGTGCCATACATTGTATGCAAGAAATCTTGCGTCGATTGTTCCCCGAGAGTTCCGGTCAATCCGTAGATGTTGGAGCCGTATCGCTGAAAAAAGCTTACATTGGAGATGAAGTTGGTCGATATACCTTCCGGATCCATTCGTAGGCCTTCTTTCAACTGCAAAAACTGCGTCAGACCGTCACTCCAGATCATGTTGGTTTGAAGATCTCCTGTTTCGTTGAAGTTCACCGGAATGATTTTTCCATGAATCACAGTGTAGTGTGCATCTTTTTTATACACCCATTTTGCTAGTATTGCATTTTTTACCCAAATAGAAATCTGATTCAATGCGAAACTTCTCAGATGTTCGGGAATATCCACGACTGGGTCGCGTGTATTCCAGGGCAGCTTAATGAGATCCAACCGCATCTGTTCGCATTTGGCCTTCATTTTCTCGTCATCGTTAGCTTTCGATAGCTGCTCCGCCACGCCCATTATTCGCAGGTTCAATGCTTGATAGGCTTCGTATTCTTTCTGCTCGTCAACCGTTAGCTTCCGCAGCAACTTTCGTAGATGATTCTCGGTATGCGTTGTGATGAACTCAATCTTATCGTGCACTTCGATACTCACAGTCTCCCAATCTTCTCCGGAGTATAACTTTATTTCATTTCCAACTGCCTCAAAGTCTTCGGTAATGAAGAACACCTTATTGTCGCGCTCTATCATGTGGGCGATGATGCTATGGATTTCATGCCATATGACAGCCAGAGGAACTTCCAAATGAGTCATTCCAGGATTCTCATCTGACAATCGAACGCTACGGTTACGGCTGTCGAACAACATGCTGTCCACCTCATCCACAATGATCACTTGATGTTTACGGTTGCCTCGACAATCGTTTCCTAGAAACTCTGTTCGCAGTACATCTGCTTGAAAATCAGAAGCTGTCCCGTAGACAATGTCACATCTGTATACTACTTTCTTATCTCTCTCAGGTCTATTTTCGTCAACCGTAAGCCCGAACATTTCGAAGAACGGCCGTTGCTTCTTTACTTCAGGAATGGTCAACTCGGTGGATGTTGTAACTATATCAACTTTGACACCCTTTAGCGCATGGATTACCGCTAACATTGCCACAATTATAGACTTTCCCTCTCCTGTATTTATCTGAGCAAGTCGCCCATGGTCTTCGTTTACCATTGATAGTACCAACAACGATAAAATCTGCGAATCTCGAGGCTTGAACCCGTGACAATGTTCAACAGCGCGTATCAACACAGCTATTTTTTCTTCCAAAGTTGAATTTTCATAGTTCGACTTGACAGAAGCAGCCCAATGCCCAATGCCTATTTGCGAAGATATTAGTTTAGAATTAGAATTGTATGCTGCTTTCACCGAGTTGAAAGCTCGCAATGCCTCATTTCGGTCAAAGTTGGTCGGATATAGAGTACAGTTGCTCATGCGATCGAGTAACTCGTCTACGCTGTACTCATAACTTTTACCGAAAATGGATGAAACTATGAAATTGTCTATTTTTTGCTCCCATTTATCGGTATTCCTTTCAGAATTTATAATTGTTTCTATGTCATCCCACACGTCTGATGTTGTTTGAAACATTAGTGTGTTTTCTAGAATTCTCACAAACTTGTCCATGTTTGATGCTAAACGAGACGTATTTGATCTGAGAAAATTCAGCAATTTGGTGTTTGGACCTTTTTTTAGAATTGTTCCCAGTTTTAGGTTTATATGGCGACCCACCTCTAGGTTTAGTTTGTACATTTCCTGTATCAAAATTCGGTAGTTGAGGTCGCTGATCCAACCTGCTACACTATTATTGTGCTGATATTTTTCTGTTACTATATCCATTACTATGGGATAACACATATGCTCATTTTTGACCTTGTACAAAAAGTCATATATCGCTAGCTGATTCGGTTCTCCAACGATGGCGTTCAGAAATTGCTGCGTCATCAAACTGTTCCAGGGCAAACTCACAAGTAATTCTACAAGTTTAGAAGATGTTTCTGCATTGTTATGTTCTGGGATTTTAGACTTAACCCAACATGTTTTCAAATCGATGTACCAATTTTCTCCCCTTTTGCATACTACATCTAATCCTACGAACCTAACTTGGGTAACCATGTCCAAGACATCGTTTATGTGTTGCAATGTTAACCCACGAATCAACTGCTCTGTCCGAAGTGCATACAGAAGCTTCTGACGATCCTGTCGCTCGAACAACTCGTTAACTATCATCCAATGGGTTTTGAAAACATTCAGCAATACTTCATCTACTTTTCCCTCCGGATAGACTATGAGTTCAAATATCAAACTCTGTTCGATCCATCTTACCACCGGAAATCGTTTGATGACTCGAGTCTGCAATTTGCCTCCCCGGATAACATATTCCACGATTTGCTGCTGCCTAGCTATGTTCACTTGACGCATATTTCTTCTAACAACTTTTGACAACTGCATGAATGCTTTGTGTGTAACTGTATGAGCAATTCGTTGATGCCGTGGTTCGTGGTTTTTATTGTTATTTTTTCGACTAAATTCTCTATTGATAGCGTACTGCGCTAATCGCTTGAATTCCTCAGACATATTTTTCTCTAACATCATTAAAATAATTTCAATCAACTTGGTACTATTTGCTTCAACTATTTCAATCTGTTTGAACCACGACTCCGAAATCGAGCACTCATCACAGCGCTTTTCGGTGTACTCAACTGGCGCAGCATCGCTCAAGTTAAATGCTTCAAACAGTAGTCTAGTTTCATCAATTTCGGCTTTTTTCTGAGGCAACCGATTTCTATAATCCGCCTCTGTGGCGTATATGGGTCCTTCCTGCTGAATCGCTCCAGACTCGTCTGGATCGATCATACACCTACACTCTGCTGTCTCCTCTTCCTGTTCATCTTCTAACACGGCAGTGGTCTGTTGCAAAGTTTGTTGCAATTTAGATTTGATTGCTTCCTTATCTTGATTTTCTCTCTTCTCTTTTTCCCACTGCTGTCGCAACCTTTCCTGTTCTTGTCTCTGTCGTTCTTCCTCCTGCTGCTCCCGCCGCCATTCTTCTTGGAGTTTTCGTTCTCGTTGCTCTTGCAGTCTCCTCTTCCTAGCGATTTGTTCCTGGCGTTCTCTTTCTTGCTGCTGTCGCAACCTTTCCTGTTCTTGCCTCTGTCGTTCTTTCTCACGTCGTTCTTGCTCTTGCTGCAACCGAGCCTTCCGTTCTTGCTCTTCCCGCCGCCTTTCTTCCTGGAGTTCTCGTTCACGTTGCTCTTGTTGTCTTCTTTCCCGAACGACTCGTTCCTGGCGTTCTCTTTCTCTCTGCTCTTGTTCTCGCTGCTGTCGCAACCG